>NC_085844.1:16312940-16372940 GCF_035594765.1 Anolis carolinensis
TAAACTCATAATGTAATTTGATGTTTAATAGGCTTTTCCTTAATCCCTCCTTATTATCCAACATTTTCACTTATCCAATGTTCTACTGACCCGTTTATGTTGGATAAGCAAGACTGTATATGTGTGTGTGTGTTCTGAGAGTGCCTTGGACCACAAGAAGATCACACCAGTCCATCCTCCAGGAAATAATGCCCGACTGCTCACTGGAGGGAAGGATAATTAGAGGCAAAGATGAAGTACTTTGGCCACATAATGAGAAGACAGGAAAGCTTGGAGAAGATCATGATGCTGGGGAAAATGGAAGGAAAAGGGAAGAGGGGTCAATCAAGAGCAAGATGGATGGATGGATGGATGGTATCCTTGAAGTGCTTGGCTTGACCTTGAAGGAGCTGGGGGTGGCAATGGCCGATAGGGAGCTCTGGCGTGGCCTGGTCCATGAGGTCACGAAGAGTCAGAAGCAACTGAATGAATAAACAATACTATATATATATATGAAAAGAAATTGGACCTCCAAAATTATGAATTATTATCTGTGGCTCCATTGAGATATACAGCCAACATGCACTGGATTTTTCCTCGCCTGTTAGTAACCTTTCATGAATCTCATTGCACTGTTGCCCCACCACACCTAGGACTTCAGGAGATAACCCCACAATTACCATAATCTCCTAACAATGCCTCCACAAACAATAGAGCCATGCTACAGCTCACAGAAGTTGCTCAACAGCCTCTTTTCTCCTCCTCCTCCTCCTGGGAACCCATTCAGATTGGTTAACACCCATTGCTACCCTTAGCATCCATTACCTCAACCCACCCACAGTCTTTCCTTCACACACCCCATGAGAGGCAGAAGCAGCAATGGTCACAAAACTTCAAATTGAGCAATAACAATTTATTACATTTCCCTCCAAACCTGAATGACAGAATTCACATCCCAGCCAACCAGCCTGCAGATCCTAGCCTGCCACAATCTGGACCAATCAACACCCAGGGCAGCAGAAATCCTTTGTTTCAAACTGCTGACAAAGGGCTATAAATACTTCTGCATGTTTGCATTGAGGTATGTCAGTTCTTTGGAGTGCTGTCTCTGCTGGCATCCTCTCTGGACATTGAGAAGAAAGACTCTGATTTTGCCTTCAGCCCATCTGTGTTGTGGCTGGTCCTTTGAAAGCTTGGCACTACAGGCCCCGAACCTGCGGTTTTAGATTAACTGTATTCACATAACACCTGGCAAATGGAAGATGGATTCTCAAAGTTATACACGACACAACTACAAAGGAAAATGAACTGTTCAGGTGTGATTCACCTCCCATCCTAATAGCTATGAAAGAAATACAAGCAAATTATGTACAGGAAGGTTTGCTCTCATGGTCTGTTCCCAGCTGCCCCTACGTTCTTGAATAACCAAACTAAAGTGTTAACTGTCTGTTGTGGCCTGCTGAAATCAAAATCACCCATCTTATGCCATGGAAAAGATAAGGAATCTAGTACCTACCTGTCTAGTGATAGAGTATCATGTCTACTGTATATCCTGAAACAAATTTTTGAAATGGTTCAGAATATAAACTTCAAAGAGGGAGTACATTCAATTTTGGACAGATCATCGCAATTGTTCGACTGTCTATAATTCAAACAGATATTCTCTGTTATAATGAAGAATTTCTATATCTGAAAAATAAAACTTACCCAAAATGAAAAAAGGAACTGATGATGTCTTCCTTGTTTTCTTTTGTCATTGGGGCAACTGCAAATCAAAGACTGAGAAAACAGGACAATTCATCAGAATGATTTGTGCGTCAAAGGGTTTCCTTCCAAATGTCCTAAGTAGCAGGGAAGAGTTATTTTTGGGCATGATGAAATCCAATGAACAGTGTAACATTTCTCAAAAACTACATTTCTTTAGTTTGTAGCCAAATAGAAAGAACAAGTACCAACAGCAAAAAAAAAAAAAAAACCAGCTGATGTTATGCAAGTGAAAGCCAAATGAAGAGTTGCCTTGTTAAACAGTCTCAGACAAATCGGCTTTTGCCGTATCTGCTCTCTGCACAGAGCTGCCTCCATTGTATATCATAAAACCCAGAAAAATCCAACTGAAAGGGTTTATCCAAGAATGGATTGGGAAATTTAAAAAAGCAGGGCACTGCCTGAGGTCATCACCCATTTTAATCCCCAACACTTTCAAGTGAGTGGTTTTGGCTTGCAACTATAGACTGAAATATGTACTTTTGGACATTTTATCCACTCCAATTATTGGTGTTGTGTGTAGATGAATAGAGATGTGGGATAGAAGATAGACAGATTGATTGATTGATTGATTGATTGATTGATGATAAATGGATGGATGATAGACAGATGAACAGAAAGATACACATGCACACGCACACATATGCACATAAACATACCCATGGGAGAAGTGGGCACAGGAGGAGTATAATTTACAATAGAAATGCATGGTATGAAGATAGTAATGAAGTGACAAAGTTCAGAATTAATTATCTTCCTAAAGAATATCAGTAATGAACATGGTGTAAGCTATATGTAATGTCCCAGTGGTCAATATACATTTTTGATGTTTTCCAGGGGATATGTTACTACTTTTCACTTGTTTAAGCTGTTTTGCCAGATAGGGATGCAACTACACTACTGAATTAATGCGGTTTGACACCAGTTTAACTGCCATGGCTCAATACTATGGAATTCTAAGAGTTGTAGTTCCACAAGGTCTTTAACCATCTCTGACAAAGTAATCTGGTGCCTCACTGAATTACAGATCCCATGATTCCACAGTACTGAGCCATGGCAGTATATGCACCCTTAAATGAGTGATTCTGCAGAAAGGTCCATTCAGTTCCTTACACATGATAAGGACATAGATCAAGGTTCCATCGACAATGCCTTATAATGCACTTTGAAACTGCATTATATGGTCAGTGTAGATTCATATTTAACTTCATTGAACTGCATTATATAAGTCTACACTGACCATATAATGCAGTTTGAAACTGCAGTGTAGATGGGGCCTAAGACTGGCCGATCTCCCTTTCTTGAGAAAGTTACTGCCATTGAGCCATGGGGGGAAATGTATGCAGGAGACTCAAAAAAAATATATTCACATTTGCATTGTCCAAAGAAAGCACACAAAAAAGCACAAACACTCATGGAAATGTCCCAACTTCTTTAATGTTATGCTAATGATCTAGATCAGTCTGGAATTCAGCCAAGAATGCAATTGGTTTGCTGCAAACAGGCTCCCTGGAAAAACCCTCTGATCATTTGAAGAAGGGTGCTCTTCCCTGTCTAACTTCATTTCAATTGCTGCCAAAGTTTACACTGATTCTGCAAAAGTCTTTCAAAACACCATCAACTTTCAAAATACCATCAAGATTCATGCCACTGTTTGCAATCGACCCTTTTTATTTTCTTTTTTCCGAAAAGAAACTATGCTTCCTCCAAAACCCAATTTAGATAATGAAAGTTCCATTTTAGAGAGAGACTCACTCGTCGAAATACAATTGCCACATCGCAGCATTCCAGGAAGAAGTTACAGGTAGCAAATGATGGGGCAGTGGTTGTGTTCTCCATCTGTGAATTTCCAGAGCTGCACCTAATTAAGAAGTATCTACATAGGCATTCACTTCTCACTCATTGTGTATATACCAAGCATGCTATTTGGCTGGAAAACAAATGTAGCTACTTGCTTAAGCAAAAGGCACAGTTCTGTAAAGTGAAACCTGAGGGCTTTATATACAGTAGGCTCTTCACATTCACTGGTTTCACACTTGTGGTTTTGACTATTTGAATGCTTGTACTGGTGCATTCAACTCCCCAAACTGGGGCTACCTTGTGAACCTTCATGGGACAGCCCTGTCCTCAAGAGGTAGGGGAGATGAGGGATAATTGTCTGTGACACACCTGGCTCCCTAAGATGGGGCTGCCTTATGAATATGCATATAGCAGTCCTGAGCCTTTCCACAGAATGTGGCTGGAACTGGCATTTAAAAATGCCAGTTCAGAGCTATATGGTGGCCATACCAGAGTTCCCTATGTCATCTCTGTGGTAGGAGACCAGGAGAGCTGGACATTGGCTGAGTCTCTCTCCCTCCCTGCACCCCCATTCCCATAAAAAACTACATAAAAGTGTCTCTCATCTTTGCTGCAGGGTCTGTACTACCTGATTCAGCATTATTCTGGCAGTGATGGAGCCTGGGAGCAGGAAGCCTCCTCTAAAGCTCAGTTGCTGCCAAAATGATGCTGAATCAGGAAATAGCGATGGTAAAGAATGCTTTTATGTCATTTTTTGTGGGAATGGGGGTGTTGGGGAGCAGAAAAGCACTGGCAACCTGCCTACCAGGGCTGTCTGAGCCCATGAAGCGCTGGATGACTATGGAAATGCAATCTTGGATCACGCATGGCAGTCCTCACTGCTGAAACTCTGGCAAAGGTCCGGATCCTCCTGGAGGTCTTTTAACCTTTCCATGTGTTTTAAAAAAATCAAGTTGGATTAATTAACTTGCCCAGGTTTTATGCACATTAGGCACTTTGAGTCCCCTTAGGGGGAGATAAAGCGAGGTATAAATATAATAATAATATAAACCGCCCTGAGTCCCCTTTGGGGAGATAGAGGCGGGGTATAAAAATAAAGTAGTAATAATAATAATAATAATAATAGTGCGGTTTTCTGGCATTGTATGGAGCCCCCATGGCGAAGTGCGTTAAAGCACTGAGCTGGAGACCGAAAGGTCCCAGGTTCAAACCCCGTGAGCAGCGGGAGCAGCCTCTGTTAACTCCAGCTCCTGCCAACCTAGCAGTTCGAAAACATGCCAATGTGAGTAGATCAATAGGTACCTCTCCGGCAGGAAGGTAACGGCGCTCCATGCAGTCATGCTAGCCACATTACCTTGGAGGTGTCTACGGACAACACCGGCTCTTTGCCTTAGAAATGGAGATGAGCACCAACCCCCAGAGTCAGACATGACTGGACTTAACGTCAGGGGAAACCTTTACCTTTACCTAATTGTGTGGTTTTCTGGCATTGTATATTTCTGCCGCTTCTGTGACTGTTCATTTGTATTTTGATTCTGTAGCCCACTTGTTGATGGATGTCCTGAATCAGCACCATCCACCGCAGTCCTTTTTATCCTGGGTGATGACCAATAGCCTTCATTTTAGTTTGATTCTCCATAATGCTAATGGGTTAGGTGCTATTAGTTCTACTCCTCAGCTGAGACCTCTCTGGCTTGGTTGGACCTGCCGGTAGTTACACTACTGCCAGCACAGCTCTCAGCGTCATTGGAGCAGTTAAGCCCCCCCACCACGTCAAGGAGGCACCTACGGGGTGGGGGGGGGGAGCTTGTGTTTCCACCCGGTTCAACAACACACCAGACATCACAGTTGTGGAAAAGAAAAAGATTTGGATCATTGATGTTGCCATCCCAGATGACAGTCGCATTGACGAAAAACAACAAGAAAAACTCAGCAGCTGTCAGGACCTCAAGATTGAACTTCAAAGACTCTGGCAGAAACCAGTGCAGGTGGTCCCGGTGGTGATGGGCACACTGGGTGCCGTGCCAAAAGATCTCAGACGGCATTTGGAAACCATAGACATGAGATGCAGGCACAGTATGGGTGGTGGTGATGACTTGCACCCCACCTTCTTTGTGAATGTTCACAGGGCGGACCCATCTCCAGGAGAAAGGTGTGCTGCGTATGCCTGTTTCATCCAGTACTTCCCTCTTTCTGCCTGTACACAGCAAACACACATGGAAACAGGAAGAGGAACAGTCTGTTTCACTTGAGCAAAGGAGAGGAGGTACCGGGTGAAACAAACACATTTTGCTCACATCAGACATAATATTCCTCTCTTAGAATTTTCCTGCTCTTCCAGTCAATTCTGTGGTGTGCTTCTGATGGTAACTCATTTCAATAAGGTTCTTTATTATCTACTGCTTCCTATTTCCACAGTAGGTTCCGGAATGTATGTCCTGCAGATTATGGGATTTTTCTCAGCAAGCCTAAGTTTCAATAACTCACATTCTTAGCAGCTGACATCTCAAAAAGGTATGCATGGTAGGAGATGGATTTTACAACTTCCACAGACTTCTAATGCAAAGCGTATGTTGCCTTACCACAAGTATAAGGAGGTCAAAAATGAATAGTTTCCTAAGTATCTTAACTGCAACCACTGATTTGCAACACCTACATTAAGTATGCCCTTTGTTAATGAAAAATGACCTCTATCCTGTCTAACTTTCTGTACAGTTTGGTGATTGATTACGAGAATCACATCTTGATTGATGGGTTGAGATGCTCTGAGTCTACATCATGCTGTTGGAATTTATGACCTAACCACTTTCCCAGGTGTTGGCAGACATAAATTATTTCAATTTGACTAGAAAAAATGTTAATGTTAAGGGAAGACTTTTAAGAGGTTATAGCAGAAGCAACATTTAGTATACTATAGTGCTATGGTGGGTTGCTAAATCAGGATTATGGCAGTGATGGTGTGTGACTTCAATTCATTTCTGACTTAAGTCAAACCTGATTCCTGGTGTTAATCAACCATTAAGGTGACAAAAGACCAAATTGTATTGCTACCACTCACTCTAGGACCTTACCTAAAAGGGGGAGAGTAGAGATTGGTCAATAGTAGCATAGAAAGATGGGCTCCAATAAATAATTTTTCCACAAAGTTTTTGCAATTGCTTCTTTTCAGAGAGGACTGAGCTCAAAACAGAACACTGCAACTCCTCTTCCCATCCTACAACTGATGCACCCAGAAGCCTGATGAACATAACTTGGTCAACTTACAACAGACATATGAGCAGCCAAATCTTAACTTTTACACTGCCTAGGGATTTTTTTTCAGTTCTACTGCTGTTCTTTGGGAAATGATCTCTAAACACATTGCATTAGGATCTGGAATAACAGTTCTGTCCTTGAACACAACTTCTAAATCCTATTTATTTATTTATTTATTTATTTATTTATTTATTTCCATCATTTCTATCCCGCCCTTCTCACCCGAAGGGACTCAGGGCGGCTCACAATCTGGCAAAATTCAATGCCAATATACAATACAAGAAGATAAAACATAAAACAATTAAAACAATTAGATAATTTAACAAAGTACAATAAATAGATTTTAAACAATACAATATAAAATACTTGAGCCATTCGTCCACAAGACCTTGTGCATGAACCTTAATCCGGACCGAGTTGAGCATCCTACTATGCTATGGCAGCATTTCTCCCAAAATAAAGCAATACTGTAAGTGTATATTCAACAAAGCACTGTGGCCAAATCTGGTTTTGTGATAATCTTACTTAAAGTTGTGTTCAAGGACAGAACTGTTATTCCAGATATGGAGTTGCTGCCAGAATCAACATCTCTAAGCCTGCCAAATTCTCTCAAATGAACCTTCTAATCAAATTCTATTTTGGAGACTCTACTGTAAAGTCATGTGGGAAGCAACTAGGAAGATATTTTCTCTGATGGCACCAAAACTAGGAACTCCCCGCAAAAACATGCAGAACTGCTACCTTCTTTATGCTCTTTCAAGCACCAGGTAAAATGTATCTAATTCATCTATGCGTGTTAGTCTTTTATAGATACTCATGCAGTGAAGCACTTCCCAAGACACAAGCTGATCAACCCTAGCAGATGTTGATACCAATAGATTTCATTTACTTCTAGAAGCCTGAAGTTTCTCTGCCCTAGCTCTTAAGGATATAGGAAGTCAAAGGAAACCAAGAGATAGTTAGAAAGGGAATAAAGAACAGAGCTAGAGATTACAGAAACTGGTTGTGAAGTAAAGCAGTCAGCTCCACTCATTGTCTATACATTGGAAAGAGCACAGTCTAGCCAGTCCAAAACCCCACTGAGTGCAGTATTCTGTTCTCATAGCAGCCAACCTGTTCCCAATAAGAAGACTGCCAGCAGGACATGAGGCCAACATTATCTTCCTGCATCTGGTATTGAGAGGCATTTTGCTGTGTCCTGAACATTTTGTCTAATATGTGACTTTAACAGAGATAATTCATATGGCTTTTGACACAGAATTTTCATTGGGGACTCTGTTTCATAAGTCAGCAACCATAAAGCAACCACCTCCCTCCCCAAATCCAGGCTAGTGTGCCTGAATTATCATTTCTAGGAATATCAGTAGTACTAGTTACATCATGTCACTTTCTACAACCAGGTTGGCCAATATTCAGGCACCTTTTTCATGTGAGTCTTCCACATTTGCAGCCAGTTTGGGACAGTTTTCAGGTGAAAACAAATATTCCCTAATTTGGTGCCATTGTTTTTGTAATTTGAGGGGCCTTGGGGGGCACTGTTGTGCCTCTCTCTGAAAAGGCAGCAGACACAGATGAGCCTGGCAATGGCAACCACAGAGCCGCTGAAACAGAATCAGAACATCTGCTCTATCACAAGCCAGTGCAGAAAAGACTTTGGGCAAGTCACACACCATTAGCCTCTAAAAACCTCATGTTTGTCTTGAGGCAATCATAACTTTGAAAATACTTGAAGGTACACAACAACAACAATGTGCACACCTAAAATTAGTCTGTGATAATTTTATGTAGTTCTGTGTGCCCTTTCATTCTTTGGGAGGGTTGTAGTTCTTTCTGGGTGGTCAAGAAGTTCCAGCTCTCCTTACATTCAGGAATGAAGAAGCAGGCTGCGAATACGAAATTCATAATACCACCTGTATTTGTGTGAATGCATGTGTGAACATTTGCAGCTCCTTCCATCTTTGAAAAGTTCAAAATATTTTCTTCTTTAATTGCTTTTTAAAATAGGGCCCAAAGGAGAAATCATGTTAGAAAAGTAAGAAAATATCTAAAGTACATATAGTCTTATAGGCACATGCAACAGCCAACACCATTTCTGTATTTTTCTGATTTGACCACTAATGCTATCATGACTCACTCATCTCCCTCTCTCTTCCTTCATGGAGAGCTCTCAATCGAGCAAGAACAAGGGCCATTTCCCCTTAATAAAACATGTAGAAAATTAAGATGTACATATACCTCTGAAACAAGAGAGGCTAAAGCATTGGCTGATGACAAGCAGGTGGTTCGGGAAAGGGACTTCCCTCTGAAGAAAGAAGAATGAGCTGTTTTTACAGAAGCTGTCAGTTAATGAAAATGGGAAGTCCAATGAATAGCTCTTCTAAACAAGTGAGATGTTTGCCACAGCTCTGCCTCCTGATGTTGAACAGTACTTTGTAGGTGCTAGAGAGCAACCCATGGCTTTATCACACCACGAACTTGCATGATAACAGACCAGGATCTCAAGAGATCTCCCAGTTTTACTGTGTTCCTGAGACTGAAAATAGAAAAAGTATCAAGCACTTCACAAGCCAAAAAGGTTTAAGAGCCATTCAGAAAGTCAGCAAACATCCCATTGGTCTGGTCTAGGATAAATCTGATGATCTCATCCTTGTCCATCTTGCAGCATAGAGTCCTTCCTAGCAGAGTATCACTCAGTTTTCTGGGTTGTTACCATGTATTGAAACCTACCACCACGTGTCTTTCCAACAAACATAACTAAATTAAGCAGCTCAACAGTTAGATTTGGGAATGTGTCACAACCATGAACTTTGCAGTGGCTAAGGCCCATAGAGCAGAAATGTATTCTGCCCACAGCATCGACCTTAAACTTTACATTTCATGTCTTTGAAATGAAGATTATGCCAAGAAGGCTTACACCGTACCATTAAACTGCCAGCTGCTTGTCATGATAATGAACATCCCCTTAAAATAACTATTAAAAGGAACATTTTGAATCAGTCTTTTTTGATCTGCAGAAGGAGGAATGGGGATTCCTTCATTAGGGATAAATATAGAGAACTAGAGTATTTATTCTCCGTATTCCTGACAGTAGCAAATGTGAATGAGAAGATGAATCCACTGTGTGTTTGAATCTGGACCTTAAAGAGGTGTCCAAGGTGCTGAATTTTGTTTTCGAATCGGATTCAGCACTCTAGATAGCACCAGTGAAGTTCTAACCCAGTGGCTGTTAGGGATTTCTGGGAATTGAAGTCCAAAACACTTGGAGAACCAAAGGTTGGGAACCACTGTTCTAACCAAACCCTGCAATGGAATCATAGTCCTCATGATATGCAAGCCAAGACGTGCCACTGGTTCTTAACATATTCAATTGAACTACTTTTATTTTAGTAGACTAGTACTGTCATCCACAAGTCATATTAAAATCCATAATTTTGGTTTTAAAACCCACCCTCGACTTGTACATGAGGTCAACTTATAGATGTGTATATATGGTTGTCCATTGGTGTCAACCTTAGCTTTTACTTCAGTATCAGCTCTTCTTTTGATAAGCCAGTATATTACAGATAATTGGAAATTATCCTGGACAAAAAACATTTAGCCCTAGCTGTTCTAATTAAAAAACCAAATGTAATTCAAAGGAGTGTCTAATTTAAGTATTCCCACAAAAATGAAAAAAAAAACCTTTAAAAATTACAGTATGACTTCTGTACCTGCAGGATACATATTACTCACATTTTCACCTACAATCTTTCAATAAAATGTGTCCTCACTAGAAATTTTCCTAGGTCCTGCAGGCAATGTTATGGTATGTTTCCACTGGAAATTACCATGGATTTGCCCTGGAGGACCTAGTAAATTTCTAGAGATGTATCCTCTCTAGTAATTTTCTAGATCCTCTGGGTAACTCTATGATAACTTTCCATTGAAGTTATTTGTGTTAGTTGGTTTCATTGTTATTCTTGATTTCTTATTTCTACATTGCATTCTCATTTGTTTTCATCATTGTAACAAACAACAAGAAGTTGCAGCGAGTAACCATAAAATAGCAGTATAATGAGTAATATATTAATTACTTTTAAAATGAACACACCAAATGCCTCACAGATTTCCATTTTCTCTGATGAACAATTTGCTAGCATTCCTGGAGATTTTGCTGTGAAATCATAGAGCTGGTTGATTGGAAATACTCTCCAAGTCGTAACTTAAAAATCAATCAAGATTAATGGTGTTTGTATAATCTCCCACCGACAGTGTATCAACATAACTTTATTCCAATTTGGTGAGGTTTTCTTGACTTTATTGAACACTTATATTTGATTGCTTTCCTATATATTTAACATAAATCTGTTTCCCTGACAATCTGCCTTTAATTTTTTTTTACAGCCACGTACGACTGGGCTGAATTGTTCATTTCTCCTCATCTTTGTACAGGGACTTGCCTTCATTGAAAGCAACCATACTTCCAAAGGTCTAGAGCATCATAGTTGCACAATGCCACCTCTTTACATTGATTTTTTAAAATTGTGTTAGAAGCAACTTGAGAACATAGTGCAAGTCACTTCTGGTGTGAGAGAATTGGCCGTCTACAGAGATGTTGCCCAGGGGATACCTGGATGTGTTACCACCCTGCTGGGATACTTCTCTCATGTCCCCACAAGCTAGAGTTGACAGACAGGAGCTCACCCCGTCTCGCAGATTCAAACCGGCAACCTTCAGGTTAGCAACCTAACCGTCAGTCAGCAGTTCAGCTGGCACAAGGGTTTGACCCATTGCACCACCACGGCGTTGATGCACAAGAGGTATTCATGAAAATTGCTAACTGTTGAACATAGTTGTACAAAATGCAAACAATATTTTGTGGCCATGTGCAACATCACCATATGCATAACTCAGCTTCAGTAACCTTGAATTGAATACAGCTGTTCCATATCAGACGAGAATCTCCAGCTGCTTCATTTTGCTTTTGGGAAGTTCAAGCTTTCATCCTGGTTAACATCACTGCTCTGTAAAATTATTGTAAGAACTACATGTACTATCTTACTTGTTTTTCGCCCTCTGGCCAATAAGCGCTGGTTAGCTTAGTAGAGAAGATTAGCATGTAGGAAACTGTTTCTGCAGATTAACTGCACAACCTTGGAAATCCCACTGAATAAATCTCACTGAGTTCAATGGGATTACTCCCATATGTATTCAAACTATTACTGTCTGAATGAGTTTTCCTTGTGATAAGTTCTTCAGAAGCAGACTCCATTGTATTACTTATTACACAGGTTTTGCAAGTTAGATTATTTGACCCCGTGTCCTCAAAAAATCAATCACCTGTAACAGTGGGCAGGACAAAAAATCCCTCCAGCACCAATACACATGAGTCACCAGTTTAGACAGCACAGCTTGAGCTGGAGGCTTGTTTACATGATCCGTGTGAGCCTCAGGAGTGAATAGGAGCTTGAAGTAACTTGAAAGAGAGTAAACAGCCCCTGGCAAGATCAGAGGCTCTTGACTCACCTTTCTTTCATCCTGGGATAAGAAGACCGTGTTTAAAAAATAAATACAATAGCCAGGTTGCCTTTGCTGGTGGGTACAAAGCATGGATTCTGTAGAGAAAGGCACTTTTCTGGCTTGGTGCACAGACAACAAGAAACATTACCACCCAACTGTGAGAAGTCATCTCATATGTTGGTAAACATGGGTAAAAATGCAGAGGAAAATTACTGCTGAACAAGTCTTTTGTTTAAAATAGTTTTTTCTGGTGCTTCCAGTTTAGTGAGTTTGAAAACTTTATTTTGAAAATTAGTACATCGATTGTAGCCTTCCATGACACAGTGTTTGTTACCATTGATTAAATCTTGTTGAGGAGTTACATATTCATAAGAGGGCATATGTCTGCTGGAATTAGAATTTGGAAACTCCATGATGTTTATATCAAGAAAGGGACTGTTATTCAATTTCAAAATGTCAGGGACAGTAAAGTGACAACTAGAAAAAGGGATCAAGGCCCAACAGATAAAAGGTTTTTCTCTGACATGTCCGACTTTGCGGGTTGGTGCTCATCTCCATTTCTAAGCCAAAGAGCCGTAGACACCTCCAAGGTCCGTAGACACCTCCAAGGTCATGTGGCCGGCATGTCTGCATGGAGCGCCATTCCCTTCCTGCCAGAGTGGTGCCTATTGATCTACTCTCATTTGCATGTTTTCGAACTAGGTTGGCAGAAGCATGTTTTCGAACTAGGTTGGCAGAAGCTGGGGCTAACAGCAGGAGCTCACCCCGCTTCCTGAATTCAAACTGCCAACCTTTCAGTCAGCAAGTTCAGCAGCACAGCAGTTTAACCCATTGCACCACCGGGGGCCTACCAATGCACAAAGAGGTGTGAATGACATTGGTCCTAGTGTGCATTACATCAGGCACTCACCTATTGAACATTTTCACCATTCCCTAACAGGGTTTTTTAGCATGTCTGCTCACTAACTAAGTATACATAAAGTTACATAAGGTGACATAGGAATCTGCCAATCACTTATTATTCACAAGTAACAGGTAAATGACATCTATTAATATGCTACAGGAAGGGGGGGGAGATCACTGAAAATGGACAGTTCCTCCCCACCAAAAGAAATCCCGAAGTTGCAGTTCTGAAACAATGAGTAAACAATAGGCTTTGGCCGGAATCAGTTTGACTGAAAATGATTTGTAATATTCTGTGGCGTGTTTTGTGTAATTCCCCGAAAACAGAACGGAAAGGAGTGAAAAAGTTTCCTAGACTCCTCCTCCAGAGAGGACCCTGCTGGGAACTTGCTTTCCCAGCAGCACTTGCATGGGGCAGGCATTGATTTGAGTAACTTCCTGGTAAACAGAGTGAGGGGTTAGCCGAAAATGGACCCTGAAATGGCACGCCTTTTAGCCAAATTGCACACCTCTAGTAAACAATGTGTGTTGTGCAAAACTCTTATTCTTTACACAATTGTCATTACAATGCTTAATTGGTTTTTCACTACTCTATTTAACATTATTTTGTTCCTGGGTTATAAATATCATTTCCCAATTTGTTCTATCATAAAAATATGGAAAAAATATTAAACTGCAAAAACCTTGTTTTTGTGGGACATCCTACAGCATATTTTGATGTAGTCTTTCAATGAATATCTAATAGAGTCTCAACCAATTCAACATTGTTTGTGCCTGCTACAAAAAAAAGTTTCTGGAGTATAACAGCTACTTTTAAAATAAGTACCACACAATTAAACAAGAAATAATACTTTCAAATGGATTTTTTTCCAACTTTTTTACATAGTGCTATCAACAGAGGTCAGAAGCAAAAAAGTAATAATACAGTATTACCCCCATAGCCACAGGGGATACATCCCTAGACTTTGAAGCCACAGATAATAGGTAAAGGTAAAGGTTTCACCTGACGTGAAGTCCAGTCGTAACCGACTCTGGGGGTTGGTGCTCATCTCCATTTCTAAGCCCAAGAGCCGGCGTTGTCTGTAGACACCTCCAAGGTCATGTGGCCAGCATGACTGCATGGAGCCCCGTTACCTTCCCACCGGAGCAGTACCTATTGATCTACTCACATTTGCATGTTTTCGAACTGCTAGGTTGGCAGAAGCTGGAGCTAACAGCGGGTGCTCATTCAGCTCCCCAGATTGGTCTGCAAGTTCAGCAACTCAGCGCTTTAACACACTGCGCCATTGGGGGTCCCCCATAGATAATAGTAAACCAGATTATTACGTATCCAAATGGATAATGGGATTCAGTCATATCTGCAGTTTCAAGCAACAGCAATCTGGCTGGGAACCTATTCCTCTCAGATTATTGTATTTAAAGCCTTTTAACTCATTCTCATATTGCTCCTTGAAGAGCAGCTTTCCATACTCTAGGGGCCTTTCCACACAGCCATATAACCCAACCTATCAAGGCAGAAAATCCCACAATATCTGCTTTGAACTGGGATATCTGAGTCCACACTGCCATATATCCAGTTCAAAGCAGATAATGTGGGATATTATTCAGCTGTGTGAAAGGGGCTTAAGCTGGAGAAAAGATGTGTTTCTTTCTTATCATAAAGGAATTCCAGCTCTTACCTCTGAGAAGGAACCGTCTACCCAACCCTGAAATAAGGAAGATACAGGGCCTGAAAAAGGTTTCTGATACAGACAACCTATATATCAAGCATGACACACGTACATGCCCCTCAGTTCCTGCAAACTTCCCCATGTCTCTGTGGAGTCAGACTTTTATTTTCCAGGTGTGTTTGCTTCATAATATTTTTGAGAAATCAAATCCCCTTTTGCAGGCCAGGGGCACGAAGCTGTGATGTGATCTCTTTCCGCAGCCAGTTGTGTTGCAGACAAAGAGCAGATAGTTGCCTAAGGCTGCCAAGCATTTAGTGAGCCTTGATGGAGGAAGGGCTAAAGCTGGTGAAAAGTGCAAAAACCCCGTAGGTATCATTGCTCTTCTACAGACTCCTCCAGAATAACAATCTTCTGCTCAGTAGAATTTTACATTCTGCACACGTTACAAAATGGCGGATGGCAGAGAAAATATATGGAACAGTACAGGAACAGATGTACAAACTGTCTTTGTCTTACCAGCTGTCAATGGTAGCTGTGAGTCTGGGTTCGCAAAAAATATGAAAATGCCCCCCATGAGAGTCATCAATTGTCAAGCCCGGGAGAAAATTCATCTGGAAAGAACTTGGTGCTTGTAATATGTATATCCATTTCAGACCTTGAAAATTTGTCCGATCAGAAGAAAATCAGCTCTGCTCATTGCTCTTCGGTGTCGGTGCCCACTTTCTGTCTTGCTCTGAGAGTGGGACAAAAGATGGACAGGAAGGCTTTGTGAAGGGCAACTATCATACAGAACCAGCCTTGTCCAAACACCTGCCTGAAGGTGCATCTATATATACTGTAGAATTAGTGCAGTTGGATACCATATTAACTAGCATAGCTCAATGCTTTGGAATAATAGGAGTTGTAGTTTTACAAGATCTTTCTCTGCCAAAGAATACAGGTGTTTCACCAAACTACAAATCTCAGGATTCCATAACATTGGCAGTTAAAGCTCCAGATTGTATGGGCAGAGCTGACCAGCAATCATTTGTCTTCCATGGCATTGTTGTAGCAGAGAAGTGGCTGGCACAAAGCTCACCAGTGTCCACCAATGCCCATAATAAGCTGACCACCCTCTAGGGACCTCATCCCACTTGAGCATTGGTGCTCAACCTATGGGTCTCCAGATGTTTTGGCGTTCAATGTCCAAAAATCCTAACAGCTGGTAAACTGGCTGGGATTTTTAGGAGGCCAAAACACATGGGGACCCACAGGTTGAGAAGCACTGCACTAGAGCATCTATCCACTTTAGATCTGGTTGATGTCTCCTGCAGAATTCTGGAGTTTGTAGTTTAGGAAGGTCCTTTAAACAGCTCAGCCAGAGAGGTCCTGGGCCTCACTAAACTACAAACCCCAAAATTCTTCAGGAGGCAGTAACTGGATTTAAAGTGGATAGATGCTTTCGTGTGATGAAGTATTAGCTGGAATGTGTCCAGAGAAGAGCAACATTAATGGTCAATGGTCTGGAAGTTAAGCCCTATGAGGACCTGGGTTTATTTAGCCTGGAGAAAAGAAGTATAAGAGGTGGTGTGATTGCCACATTTAAACATTTGAAATACAGTAGAGTCTCACTTATTCAAGACTCGCTTATCCAAGGTTCTGGATTATCCAATGCATTTTTGTAGTCAATGTTTTCAATATATTGTGATATTTTGGTGCTAAATTCGTAAATACAGTAATTACAACATAACATTACTGCGTATTGAACTACTTTTTCTGTCAAATTTGTTATATAACATGATGTTTTGGTGCTTAATTTGTAAAATCATAACCTAATTTGATGTTTAATATGTTTTTCCTTAATCCCTCCTTATTATCCAAGATACTCCCTAATCCAAGTTTTTGCCAGCCCATTTAGCTTGGATAAGTGAGACTCTACTGTAATGCCATATTGAATATGAAGCAAATTTGCTTTTTGCTGCTCTAGAAACTAGGACATGATTCAGGAGACTCAAATTACAAGAAAATTGTTTCCACCTAAACTTTAGGAAAAACTTCCTGGCAGAACTGTACAATCATGAAATAAGCTTCCTCTGAGCGTGTTGTAGTCTCATTCTCTGAAGGTTTGTAAACAAAGGCTGGATGGCCATCTGTCAGGAATGCTTTGACTGTATATTCCTGCATGGCAGAATGGGGTTGGACTGGATGGCCCTTGGAATCTCCTCCAGCTCTACGGTTCTGTTAACCTGGCCTCAGGTTTTTTTCCTCTCTAAATCCTTGATATCACTGAAAACTACTATTTTCAAGATTCATAGTTATACCAGTAATTAATTTGAAAAACAAAAAATTACTTCCCAAGTCAGAAAACTGAAACAATAAAAGTTTGCTAACTTAATTTAGTCCTTGCCTTAAGAATAAAAGGCATTTCATGCTCAGCATGGCGCATGGATTTCTTCAACCCAGAAAATGCAGCTGTAAGCAATTATAATGGCATGTGTAACACCAATGCAATTTAAAAAAACACTACACACTTCAAAACACAAGACCCATGTGCTGAAAATACTGGATACTAGGTCTTTCTTCAAGTACATTAAATGCCTGGTGGATCAAACCAAAGACCTATCTCATAAAAGCTCTGCTTTCTCACGGCCCCTGGGAAATCCCCACACAGAAATAATGTTACATTTTTTAAATATTGTTGGCCATGAAGACAAAGAGATTCTGGGACTTGGTCAAAAATAGTACATTTTCTCCAAAAAGGTCCTTCAATGTGATTCTAGAATCAGTTTCCAGCAGCGATTGACCATAAAGCTGGCCTGGAAGACCTATGTATCCCTGCAGAAGTGTTCTCTCAGGTTGGAAAACAGCCATTTTTAATTCACAGTTTTTAGCTTTTATTGGGAATACTGAAACTCTAGGCCCAGGGAGACTGGTGGGCTGATTATAAACATTTTATAAACATTTTTTCTTTGAGTAAAAACATGGTTGTATGCACACACATCCCACATATAGATTTCAGTTCAGTGCATTTTTGAGATGTATGAATGGCTTGCTTCCCAGTTTCTTTTTCTTTGCACTGCAAAGCTCAGAAATGTACCCATTTCTAAGTCAGGATTCATTTCAACCTATTGCCAGTGACAGAAGGTGTGAAATGGATACAGACTGCCCTACACATCTGTGCCTTTGAGTTTTGCAGTTTGATTAAAATGTTGTCTCTCTAAATCTCTAGATCCTCAAGTGTAATTCTATGGTGACCTTCTAGTGTAGGTTGACCATATAACCACACTATTACCAGGGATGGAGGACAGGTGTTGGCATGGTTGTGAACAAAGAGAGGTGTCTAATCACATGATATGGGAATGCAATCGAGTGCAAGAATACTGGAGAACGATTGAAGGAGAAATCAATAGTATGTTAAATCTACAAATAGTAATAGTTAATAGAAATGTACTACATGCAAGGATAACAGAAGTGAAGAATATACAAAAAGAAAAAATGGTTAACAAATCAATATTGTGTACAAAAATTGTTTTAGTGAGGGGTTGGAAAGATAAAACATAATGGACTCTGACAAATTGGTATAAGTATATAGTTGATATGTTAAATGTGGAAATAACAAATTGCAGATGGAACAATATAGATAAAATTGAAAAGATTACAATAATCAAGGGGATGTGGGAACCAGTTAAGAACTATTTATTATTATTATTATTATTATTATTATTATTATTATTATTAAACTTATATACCGCTACTCCCGGTTTGGCTCGGAGCAGTTTACAAAAATAAATTAAAACAATACACTTGGCTTTAAAATAACAATAAAAACAATAAAAGCAACAATAAAAACAGACATAGCCCCGAGTCTTTCACCCATTGAACGCTTGTCGGAAGAGCAAGGTTTTGCAGGCTTTCCGAAAGGCAAGTAAGTCTCTATAAATTTACAGTATTTATATTCCGCCCTTCTCACCCTGAAGGGGACTCAGGGCGAATCACATTATACACACATAGGGCAAACATTCAATGCCCATAAACACATCAAACAGAGACAGACAGACGCAGAGGCAATTTAACCTTCTCCTGAGGGGATGTTTGATTCTGGCCACAGGGGGGAGCAGCTGCTTCATCATCCATTCTGACCGCACTTCCTCATTCCAAGTCGTGAATTAGTTAAACTTGCCTCCCCACTTTTATAAGTGGTACCTTATTTCCTACTTGATAGATGCAACTATCTTTCGGGTTGCTAGGTCAGCAATGAGCAGGGGCTATTTTTTTTTAATAGACGGGTGCTCACCCCGCCACGGGCTAGCCTCGAACTCATGACTTCATGGTCAGAGTGATTTATTGCAGCAGGTTGCTCAACAGCCTGCGCCACAGCCCGGCCCCATTAGAGAATGTACTAAGATGTGGAGTGCAAAAATTAAGATTGAGATTGATATTTCAAATTTAACTTCTGTAGTTTGTTGTATAAATCGCATGTACAAGGAGGGGAGGGTGGGAGTGGGATAAAAAGACAAAACAATAAAAACTTTTTTTTAAAAAGACTATATAACCACGCTGGAGGACCTAGAAATTCTTATGGAGGTGTTTTGTTGGATTAAAAATATAGCATTTTTTTAAAAATGTGGTGTTTGTACTTTTACAAGGGTCTTGAACACCAAACCCCAGCGAATGTGGCAGGCTGACTGTATTGTCATAGATAAACTAGCGTATATTCTTGGGTGTCAAAGGGCTGCTGCCCCCCTGGCAGAGCTTTCATTCCTTCTTTTTTCCTCCTCTCACTTTCCCCTTTCCTTTTTCTTCCTTCCTTCCTTTTCCTTTGTTCCCCTCACTCTTTTCCTTTCCTTTCTCTTCCCTTCTTTTTCTTTCCTTCCTTCGCAAGGCTGAAGCCCCGTCCTCTGCAAGCATGGTCCTTGGGAGAGCGCGGTCTTTGAGTATCTTTGGGCATCCTCCTTGTCCCACTCTCCATTCGTCATTTCCTCCATTGGTGGACGAAGTGGGGAAATGTATATGCTGCCATGACTACCACCACAAGCGACATACGATTGCTGTGGAAACACGTTTCCCTTACATAGCATCCAACCTTCCTTTATGAATTCCCTCTAATTCCCTTTTTGACACAGACTGTCACCAAAATCCAGACAGGCGATGTGAACTGCATCCTGATCGCTCCCTGGTGGCCTCAGCATGTTTCACACCTTTTCGGAGCATGGCAGGCAAGTTCTTCCTCCCTCAGCTCAGGCCAAACTTTCTTTCTTTTTTTTAATAAATATTTTTATTGAAAGATTTCTTATATATACAACTAGATGTTAGACACAGAAACAATCAGGTTGGGAGGGTGAGGTTTGGATGGGGGGGAAGGTATAGGGAAAAGGGTGTGTTGGTGAGCTAAAGATTGTGGAGGGGAAACACACTGGGGAGGGGTTTACTTCCGATCTTTGTTCTTTTCCATTAAATATTCAATTTACGAGTTTCTTTATGTTACTTTCTTGATGTAGTCCTCAAAAGTAGACCAGTTCGTGATTTTCAACACTCTTCCATTGCTCTTTCTTGTCAAAAAAGTTAGTTTGTCCATGTCCTTTATTTCAATCAGTTTATCCAACCATGTTGGATAACCATGTTGAACGCAGAGCTTTTTCTATTTCTGCCCCTGCCTTATGGAATGCCTTGCCACCCTATATGAGAGCCATGCGTGAGTTAGGGCCTTTTACCCTAGCACTCAAGACCTGGCTCTTTACTAGAGCTTTTAATCTATGCTAATTTTATCAATATTTGTATGTATGTATTTTTATCCTTTACAATTATATCTTGTAAATCGCCTAGAGCATCTTGGATGGAGGGCGATTAATAAGTAATTAAATGATGATGATGATGATGATGTTTCTTTTGTTGGAGCTTTTCCACTTTTCCACTGTTTTGCGATCACCATTCTCACTGCAGTAATAAAGAAAGTAAATAATTTGTCTGTATTTGTGTCTACAATAACTGATTGATCATATAGCCCTAGCAGGAGAAGTTCAGGCGTTTTTATAAAGTTTGTTTTTAAAATGTTATTACTTTCCTCTAAAACTGTTGTCCAAAATTTCTCTAATTTTCTACAACTCCACCACATGTGGAGATACGAGCCAATTTGTGTTTTACACCTCCAACATTTATTGTTGCCGTTTCTGTACATTAATCCTATTTTCTTTGGAGTTAAATACCACCTGTGCATGATTTTCAACCAATTTTCTTTCATATCAGTGGAGTATGTATATTTAATTTTTTTCCTCCATATTGATTCCCATTCATGTAAATGAATCGGACGACCAATGTTTTTTGCCCATTGAATCATTGGGCAAACTTTCTGATGGCCCAAAAGGGCCAGGTTTCCCCTCGTGATGTACACCGCTTGCACTTTATGGATATGCACATCTCTCAGCCTGTAAAGGCCATCATCACTCCTCTATTTATAGATGAAATTGTTTCACTGCCTTCCAAAAAGTTTCCCCCATAGTTTTCCTCTTTCTTTTCTCTTTTTCCCCTCCTCACTCCCTTCCTTAGTTCCTTCTCCATTTTTTCCTTCCTTCCTTCCTTCCTTCCTTCCTTCCTTCCTTCCTTCCTTCCTTCCTTTCATTCTTTCTTTCCTTCCTCTCCACTTTCTCCATTCTCCACCTCTAAGATGGCCTCCCTCACAATGCCTCCAATGCCTCCCTCATACACGTCACCTTTATTTCACAGGGACATCACAGAGGGACACTTCACCTAGCAACAGTCAATCCAGTGACATCACAGAGGGACACTTCACCTAGAAACAGCGTTTGTGATATAAACAGACAGAAAGACTTTGACTTTTATAGAGAGAGAGGTATACGTCCACCAAATGTATTTTCCATCTCTAATCAGAAAGCAATACACAGCCATTATGGTCAGTCCTAAATTATTTCCAATGTTGCCTCAGTACCAGGAGAAAAAATTTAAAAGTGGGGGTGAGACTGGAGCTACAATGAATGTCCCCACCCCAAGAATATCTTTCCAGCCCAAAATATCTTCCCAGAATTCTGATCTATGAATTTTTATGGCAAAATCATATTCTGAACGTTCTCTGGATGGACAAATAGAGAGCAGATGTGCTCCCTTCTCCATCAGCAGTCAACATCCAAAGAGTTAGCAGCAGCTGGTCCCGTTACTCAATGTCTTGACAGCTGGCATCCAGGAGCCGTTAATATTTGTCAGGATTCTGCAAATGACTCGCAGCATCATGGGGATATTTGCTATTCAAAGCACTTGCTCAACCAACCAACCAAAACAAACATGCTGCAAGTTTTGATATCCAAATTTCCTTCCCAGAATCCAGAATTCTACTGTCAGGTTCCAGGTTTTTGAAATCTGAACCTCTACTGACTTTCCATGTTTTGCAAGACTGTGGGATATGGCTTATTTGTCCATCAATAAAACAAATTGTAACTCTGGCAAACAGTAGCAATTTTAACTAGGGAAGAGGTCCACATTTTGTCCACAGCAGCGCTACATGCAGTTCTCGAATTTGGAGACAGAAAAGGCATGAAATCCATTGGGTGACCCTGGACAAGTTGAAGGGTCCATTTACACTGCTAACATTTCCAGAGATTCTAACTAAACTTTTATTTCTTGAACTACATTGTAGGAGACTACATTGACCATATAATGCAGTTTCAAGCTGCATTATATTGCAGTGTAGATGGGGCCACTGTCTCTCAGGTCCAGATTATCTGCTTTGAACTGGACTATATGGCAGTGTAGACTCATATAATCCAGTTCAAAGCAGATAATTGGATTATCTGCTTTTGATAACCTGGATTATATGGCAGTGTAGAAGGGGCCTCAGACTCAGAGGAAAGCAATGGCAAACCTCTTCTGAACAAATCTTGCTCAGAAAACCCTATGATAGGTCATAAACAACTTGAAGGTAAACAACAACAACAAAATAGTCCTGGCTTGGTCTATTTTTATATGACCTTCAATGATCAATCTATTTGCCCCCAAGGAACTGGAAATGCTTCTGTTCGATGTTTGATGTTTTGTTTTATGTCTGCTATAACAGGTTGTGTTTTTAATTTAATTTTAGTTGTTAAGTCATAATTTATTTTTATATGTTGGGTTGTCAGTTTTCATTATTATGGGTGTATTATTGTTGTGTTAAGGCACTGAATGTTTGCTTTTTACATCTGCCTTGAGTCCCTCCGGGGAGACAGAGTGGAATATAAATAAAGTATTTTATTGATATTATTATTATTATTATTATTATTATTGGCACAACGACATTGTATGACACAGCAAACAAGATAGATATGCTGGATTTCGTATCACAAAATCACAAGTTGAACACTTCCCAAGTGTTTAGGACTGTGTGATGTATTTTCGGATGATGTGTGCAGATCCCAGTAGGGTGGCCTTTTGCAGTTGGTAGATCGTAATTTTGTCAATGTCTATTGTTTCCAAATGCCAGCTGAGATCTTTTGGCACGGCACCCAGTGTGCCCATCACCACCGGGACCACCTGCACTGGTTTCTGCCAGAGTATTTGAAGTTCGATCTTGAGCTCCTGGTAGCGGCTGAGTTTTTCTTGTTGTTTTTTATCAATCCGACTGTCACCTGGTATGGCGACATCAATGTTCCAAACCTTTTTCTTTTATTATTATTATTTATTATTATTATTCATATTTTATTATTATTCATATTTAACAATGGGTGAAAATTCTACTACGTACAATCAGCCTTTCACATTCACTTGTGGGGCCCTTCCACGTAGCCCTATATCCAGAATATCAAGGCAGAAAATCCCACAATATCTGCTTTGAACTGGGTTATCTGTGTCCACATTGCCATATATTCCAATTCAAAGTAGAAAATGTGGGATTTTATTCAGCTGTGTGGAAGGGCCCTGGGTCTTCCAGCACAACTTTATGGTCAACATCCACTGGAAGCTGAACATAGAATATATTAGAGGACTCCTAATATGATATATTTTGCATTAATTTCAGCACCAAATTCTAGCTCTGTTTTAATAAACACACACAAGAATTCTATCTCAAGGAAGGAAGGGTTCTCTCCTCTCCTCGCCAGTTCAACAAAGAAAGTTTGGTTAGAAGTGCTGGGAAAGTTAGCAAGCAATTCAAAGCAGAGCTTGAGCACCACCTACTGCCTAAAAATGGGAAAGCCCAAATTCCATAAAGTAGGACTAACCGAATTGGGCAGCCATAGTTTAGCGTCAGGAGAATGTGGGAGGCTTTTGATATATTCAGTCAAAGGTTCATGAAATTCTAAAAGGGATTTTCCAGGTTCTACAATGAAACCTGATAATCAAGGAGTACAGCATTTGCAATTCATTTCCAGTTTGTTTGAAAGAAGGAGGTGGTCTGAGACCTAAGGATGGAATAAGATGTTGCATTTTGTATTTTAAATGGCTGAAATCCTACACTGGAGTTACTCATTAGCAATCTCTGCACAAAGAGTCAGAATGGCAACATTGCACAACTGGACCAAGACACCAAACGTACAACTAAATGCACCAACAAATAAACATGAGCAACTAAGCACAATGTGCGTCCATGCACAATGCATTATGCGAACCCCATGCACAATGCCCATGGCATCTCCGTCTTCAATGTTTTATGTGCTTCATGAAGAATGTGCAATCCAGCATGCAAGTAAGTAAAACTAAAACTATTGTCTTCCATTGACATAAATGCTCTTATCCTGCATTGCAATTTTGGGCAGAGATTGGACATCAGGATTTGCATAGAATATATCTCTACATGTGGAGTTACAGATTGATTGCACCAACACACCCTCTGCGTTGAACAGCAACATTGCATAACAAGATGCACAACTGACTGTACAACTAAAGAGTGTTCTGAGCAAATTTCAGCAAGAAAAAAAAGATGTCAATTGGCAGCCATACGTAAGTCCAGCCAAAACCTTAAACTGATGATATATATTGCACATAGACAAAAATGTCTAACAGAGAAACTTACACATATGTGAGATGCCAATGCAATTCCTGGCTTCTTGTTAGTGGTTTACACAAGTATAAGTCAAGCTTGTTGTTGCTGCGGTTGTGTTCCTTCTAGTCATTTCTGACCAGTGGTGACTTTAGGGTGAAACTATCACAAGGTTTTCTTGGCACAATTTGTTCAGTGAGGATTTTAATTTGACTTTTTTCTAAGGGTGAGAGAGTTTTACTTACCTGGGATCACACAGTGAGCTTCCTTGGCAGAGAGAAAATGCAAACACTGGAGTCTCCAGAGTAATAATCCAGCAATCAGAGCACCATATTGGCTGTCAAGTTAACCTAACACCTCATGGTTTTTGGATGGGGCGAGGGATGTGTGAGGCACTGCTGAGATTTGAACTCAGGATCTCCTGTTTACTAGTCAGGCGCTTTAACCATCTAAGCCACATTCCGCGGCACAGGTTCAAATCCAACCCAGGGAGAGTGCAGATAAGCTCTCTCTGTCACCTCCAGCTCCATGCGGAGACATGAGAGAAGCCTCCCACAAGGATGGTAAAAATATCAAAAACATCCGGGCATCCCCTGGGCAACGTCCTTGCAGATTGCCAATTGTCTCACACCAGAAGCGACTTGCAGTTTCTCAAAAAAAAAACTCTGGATGGGAGGTCAATGTGAGGGCTGGCATTCTCTTTCTCCCTCTACACTAATATAATAATATAATACTTTATTTCTAGACCTCCCTCTCTCCCCATGGGGACTCAGGGCAGTTTACATACATATAAGAGGCAAACATTCAATGCCATCATTAAAATCACATTACATCAAATGCAGAATAGAGAGTAAAAACCTTATTACTAAAAATTACAATTGAAGATTTATAAATAAAGATAATTAAATAAAACTTAAACACAATTTCACAAAAACATATATAGCAGACAATTTAACATCTAAAATGTAAACATTGACTGACATGAATTGTGGATCAAAGCTGTAGTATATCCCAGGCATGGACAAACTTCAGCTGTCCAGGTGTTTACAACTTCCACAATTCCTAACAGACTGTAGGCTGTTGAAGTCCAAAACACCCAGAAAGCCAAAGTTTGCCCAGGCCTGGTATATGCAGATGGGATCCCCCTGGACATACTATAGCACTTTGGCTGCCTCCTCCCACCCCACCCCTATGCGTAGTGTAGAGCGGAGGGAGGAAGATCAGATAAGTGTTTGGTTACATCCCTGTAGACAAATATGGACTGATTATGTAATTAAATGAGGTGCTTTGAGATCCTCTAGAAGTCTCAGTGGATAATGAAATCATTTTGTATCCGGCCACAGGGACATAGCCAGACACTTCTCAGATTATCCCCTGCCCATTCTCCATCATGGGCAGACTGCAGCACTTCCATACACTGGTATCATTAGGGTTGGTGTCACCCAGTGAAGTGATTCAAGGTGCCCCATCTGACCTACTCCACCAAACCAGACCAAAATATTGTAAAGAAAATATCAGAGAACTTTACAAAATCAGTGACTATAAAAATATCTGCTTGTATCATGTGCAGATGAAAACTACATGATTAGAAGCATCCTTGTTATTAGATGATAACAATAGCTCCAACCAAAGTTCAAGGGTCGAAAAAGTAAATCAACATGAGATTGACCCTCGTAGATGTCGCACCTCAGGCTAGCTTCACCTTGCTATATACACCAAACTGCACACAGGTTGAAGTCTTTTAAGTTTATTAGAAAATAGAAGGTAAAAGGTTCTTAAAAAGCAAAAGTAAAGTTCCAAAAGTTCATTACAAAATAAAGCCTTAGAGAATAATTCAAGAAATCACAAGGAATAAACTAAGTCCCAATAGAGCATGACAAAGTCCCAGGAACATGAACTCATAGGCTGCAGGATAATCCAGGAAAATGAGAGCTTGCTTCTTGGTTGAACGAAAAGTTGCTTTGGCAAAAGTTTGTCTCCAAACATATTGCTTTAATACCCTTTGCAAAGCATGAAAGCATTTCTCTGGCCTCTAACCTCCCTCTTGTTTGCAATTCTCACACTCCTCCGAACCCTGAATTCCAAACGGTCAGCTCGATATAAGGAACCTGTTTCATCAAGGTCAGCCTGCTCGTTAGTTTGCTGAGCCTCATTATCAGACTGAGAACTGTCCTCCTTTTCCAAGTCCATTTGCACCTGGCTAGTTTCAGTATCATCAACATCATTCCTTGCTGTGGGAAAATGAACTTGCACTCTCTGTTCCTCATCTTCTACAACAGGGACATTTTGAACCTGATTTTGAACCTGAATCCCATCATCCTCATCAGAGTCAATCTGAGGTTCCAGCTGAGTCATAACAGTAGATATATTGATCCAATACATGGGCTTACAACATTGCTTCCCGTGGCTATAGCTGACTACATGGATTTTAAAAATGAATACATTTTGGTTGAAACACTGTATAAATGTTTTATAGACAATCCTTTTGGTGTCACCCCATCTGTTGGTGTCACCTGGTGTGTTCACATCCCCCGCACTGTCCTAGTGATGCCACTGATTCTATAGTAAATCTGGGGGTCGGTGAATAGCCAGCTGTAGTATAGTTATGCAAAACTATGATGCTATCGTAACCCATAAAGAATGCTGGCCATGTTGTGTAGGCAATATGCATATAAGCTAGGTGTCTCCATTTCCAACTTTCAGGCTGTGAATGTCATCCAAAAATAGCGCCACCCCTGCACAATGGGGAGATTTCAGCAGGCTTTGAGGAACTTCAAGACTTTCAGAATTGCAAAGGAACTCATGGAAGAGATGTCTCGATATTGAAGAGGGATGTAGATGCTGTGGAATCCACTCAGCTTCTCGGCATTTTATTGCATGTTCCACCTGTTTCAATTAGTATTATTTCTGAATATTTTCCATAGTACTGGAGGTACCTATATTGAGCAGGCTCGCTGCATTGACATATCTGTCTGTCTGTCTGTCCACATATTTACCCCCTATAAAGCTTTTTCCTTACTGAAAATACTGCTTCTATTAATAATAGGAAATTCCTTGGTTGACATTTGGTCCTTCTTTAACTGCAGTCTGGGCACCAAGACTCGCTGAAATCCTTGAAGCTATTTCAGGGCTGTGAGCCAACTCGTTACTACTTTGGATGCGTTTCCACAGGGTGTGGCGAGACAGCTGAGCCCGTTTTTAAAAGGGGAGGAGAGGCTTACTTCTTCTCATATATTTTGCTATAGCTGCCTGAGTTCCTTTGGCCCTTGCACTCAGAGATTGGCAAAAATACTCTTTTTGCTTACAACTTCCAGGAGGATCTTATGTGTATTGCAGCAATTGGGTATTTTTGTCTAATGCTCATTTAAAGGCTATGATGGTAGAGTGATACATGCAAGGATGTATGGTTTCACACTAGATTATGCCTTTGTTGCATGCTTGGTTGTGCATTTGGTTTGTGCAAAGTTGTCATTCAGGGCAAGAGTCACATGACAGAATCAATGTGTGAAGATTTAAACTGTACAATCCCAATGTAGGCTCTCAGCCGGTCTTTTCAAGGCTCTTCTTGACACAACAGTCCAGCAAGCAATGAGGATTATCAGACAAGATACGGCATCAAGAAGGAGGACAAACTGACTAGCACTGATGCTGAGTATTGTTTCCTAAAGATATTGACTGGCAATTTGTATTACAGCTATGGATTTATAACCTAGAGTTGAGGATCTATAACTGCCTCAATGGCACAGCGTGTTAAAGTGCTGAGCTGCTGAACTTTTGGACCAAAAGGTCGCAGGTTCAAATCTGGGGAGCGGAGTGAGTGCCTGCTGTTAGCCCCAGGTTCTGTCAACCTAGCAGTTCAAAAACATGCAAATGTGAGTAGATCAATAGGTACCGCTCCGGCGGGAAGGTAATGGCACTCCATGCAGTCGTGACGGCCACATGATCTTGAAGGTGTCTATGGACAACGCCAGCTCTTTGACTTAGAAATGGAGATGAGCATCAACCGAGTCGGACACAACTGGACTGAATGTCAGGGGGAAACCTTTACCTACCCTCACCTTAACTGCTCCATATTCAGAGCTGGAAACATAATCTTTTTTGTGCCCTAATTGGCAGCTAAACAAGACCTTCTTCACTTGATGTGGCTGCTGACTGTTAAGGTGGGCTTGGAGGAGATAGGCCAGGAGACATTACTTAGGACATTATTGCTCCTGGTCAGTTGTATGGCTTAGAATCTCCCCATTCACAAATGGAATCACTTACCATCATACAATGTCACTCTACAACTACACAAAACCAGTTTACAACTCATGCCAAAGGAGTACTTTTCCAAAATAAAAAATGGGGCACTCCTATTTTTAGGCAGCTGGGAATATTTTGAATCTGTTTTTGAAGTGTTTTCAGGTTTGTTGTAGCCTGACACCACCCTTCCAATCATTTGTCCATCGACAAAGCAACGTTTTCCCGGGAGGAATTTCCTGAATTCTGGTGTCACTGTTGAAAAGGCCCTGCATCCAGAAGTTCTCCTGGTCTGATGGAGAAATCCTTTCTGAAATATTACATCCATCTTTTCCACTTTCAGGGCAGCAAGAGGAATGACCTTGATGCCGCCCAGTCTCCTCCATCTATATTTGAATGACAGTTGAGATGCGAATGGAAATCTCTGAAATGTTTTCTTGCGTTTCCTTATTTGTATCAAATGCACTCATTGGATATAATTAAACAGAAGGATGAATGCTATAGTTTGACAGAATTTGTCCCACCTCTTCTCATATTTTTTTTCCTTGTTTCTATGTGTGGGATATATTTGTAGATAATCTCAGCATTGCAACAACAGTGGTAAATATTATATCGGCATGACTCAGACTGTCTCAAAGGTCACCTTTGGTTCATATTCAATGTGAAAAAGGAAGCAGAAGGCTAAAAATCTCTGGCTTGCATTCTACCCCACTGTTTCTCTCAGAGGTGAGTCATCCCGCTACTCAGAGCTATAAAATGACAAACATTGGTAAATAAGATAATATTAATTACACTGGTGACTCAACTGAAGTAAACAGAACTCAGTGACTGTGAAATAAAAGTGCTTTATCGAAAGCAGGGGGGAGAACAAGAAACATTTGACTTGAAAGCAGAGTAATCAAGGCAGCCCTGCCATTAATCAATATTTTTCATTGACAAAGAAGAGGCATGCATTGTATAGATAGGGCTGCCAACCTACTTTTGTGATGATGGCCTTGTGCCTTTAACAATCACCAGAAACCCAGAAATACAGCAGGCAAATTAAAGGGGCAAAACAATGACCTTTCAGATCTTGTTAGACTATTACATACCCTTTAGCTGTCCCAATTTGGCAGACAGCTAGAATTAACACACTTTTTCTGCAGCATTTTAAATGTCCCAGTTTTACCTTCTTCCTCCCCCTTTCTCCCTTATTTCTGTTCCTGCAAATGGAGTTCAAAGTGCAAAAGAAGTTCACACTCAGGCCCCTTCTACACTGCCATATAATCCAGATTATCAAATCAGATAATCCACATTATTTGTTTTGAACTGGATTATCTGAGTCTATACTCCATATAATCCAGTTCAAAGCAGATAATCTAGATTTTATTTGGCAGTGTAGAATGGGCTTCAGTTGGCCACACATGTCCCGGTTCTCATGTGTAAAATATTGAGAACCAGCATAGTATAGTGGTTTGAGCATTGGACTGTCACCATGATTTAATTTCCCTGTTCAGCATGAAAACCCACTGGATGGCCTTGGGAAAGCCACACACTCTCAGCCTCAAAGGAAGGTAATGAGAAACCTGCTCTGAACAAATCATGCCATGAAGACCCTGTGACAGTTTTTCTGAGGGTTGCCTCAAGCTGAAAGCAGCATGAGGATACACAGCTATTTAAACATAATGTCACTCCACCTGCAACATAACTGAAATTGTTCTTTTGTTACTCTTGTAGTTACAAGAAGTCTGGCCTTCCTACATAGGTGCACTTCATGACATTACCCTTCACAGGGCAATGTCTTATATACATTTTTGCCTTAAAAAAAAACAATAACCAAATGAATGAATTTCTTTTAGAAAATGACAAAGCAAAAATTTCTTGTAAACTGTAAACAACACTGAAATGTTTTTTTTTCAAACTTTCTGGACCCCATTGAATTCTCCAAGTGCATGATCAGAGCCAAAGGTAGGCATGCCAGTGGATCATGAATTTGTTCCAAAATTTAAAGGAGCGATCCTCATATGTTCATAGTAGTATAATTGTGCACAGATGTGCATGGTGAATGCTAACATGCATTGCATAGTGTGCATGTAAATTTTCTTGCACATTGGGTTGATGCAGCATGACTATTCACTGGCACAGTGGCATTGCATAACTGCAGCATAGCTGGGCGAGCATAAAGTTGAACTCCATCGCATACATGTAGAAGCTCCAAAAGTACTTTTTGTCCAGTTACAAACTTGACCTCTTGACGGAAAGGTGAGATTGTGCAATGATGAAATGTTTAGTTGGCAACGCTGCTGGCCTTTCTGGAGTGTGAAATCATCAAGAGGGTTGGAAGAAGAAGGACCTCTCCCCTGCTCCAAAGCTCCCTCCGTTATCCACCTTTCATCTGAACAACAAGAACTATGTTGATTTTATCGGAGAAAAGAAAGGATGCTGCCCTTTTCCCTGTGTTCTTTGGGCTACTTTAATAGCAGGTGGTGTCCCCTAGTAAAGAGCAAACCAGGCAAATGGAAACATGACTCATAAGAATCAAGAACATGAGCCCAAGTAGGAAAAAATGTCCATGCTTGTTATGAGAAATGCTTTCAGGTTGAGCAAGACATGCACTATTTCGTTAACTGTGGGGTAGTCATAAGACTAGAACCCTGCATTTTCACTGGTAATGACAATTTTACAAAATCCACCCAAAAAGATCTAAATTGAAGTTCTTCACTCTCCTTTTGCTAAAAATTGAAATCCTTCCCTCTCGTCTTCCCCAAACACCTGCCAATCAATGTTGTTGAATGAATGGATCCAGATTCCTCAATTGTGTGAGAGAAGAAGGAGTAGGCCCTTGGTATCCAACTGGGGTTTGTTTCAGGGACCACTTATAGATGCCCAAATCCATGGATGCTGGAGTCCCATTGTGTACAATAGCATAGTAAAATGATGTCCCTTATATTAAACAGTATTATCAAGATGGGAGAGGGGGTTTGGATTCAAGATGTGAATAGGATACTTGAATCCACAGATGTAGAATCCTTGGGTATGTTTTAATTGCTATCCAGGAAGTGATTGGCTAGCTTTGCCTTCAGTTTAAATCTGCACTGCCATCTTAACCAGATTAACAAAGCAAATAATTCACATTATCTGCTTTGAAATGGATTATATAACTATACACTGCCATATAATCCAGTTCAAAGCAGATAATTTGGATTTCATATGGCAGTGTAGATGGGGCCATAGTGGCTAGAAGTAGAGCATTCAGGTTCTAAGCCATGCAATTTAGGCCCCTTCCACACAGTTGTATAAAATCCACATTGGACTGGATTATCTGGCAGTGTCAACTCAGATAATTCAGTTCAAAGCAGATATTGTGGATTATCTGCCTTGATATTCTGGGTTATATGGTTGTGTGAAAGGGCCCTCACTGAGTGAATATGGGCCAGTCCACCACAGGCTAGATCTAAAGCTTATCTGATTTGAACTGCATTAGATGTGTCTACACTTCCATATAATCCCTTTCAAAGCAGTTAATATGGATTCAGAAAGTTCCAACAACTTCCATTGGCAAACCAGAGAGAACCTGGTTCAAACTTTCATTTCCCTTCACTCTCAAGATGTTTCCACACTGCCATGTAATCCAGATTATCAAAGCAGATAATATACATTCTCTGCTTTGAACTGAATTATCTCGGTACACTGTCATATAATCAAGTTCAAAGCCGATAATCTGGATTTTATATGGCAATGTAGATCCAGCCTCAGGTTGGATTTACACTGTCCTATAATCCAGTTTCAGAGGGTGAGTTAACTGCATTGAACTAGATTGTATCAGTCTACACTGCCCTACAATTCAGAACAATGCAGTTAATCCACATTCTGAAGCTGGATTATAGGACAGTGTAGATCCAGTTTCTGGCCCCTTCTACACTCCCATATAAAATCCAGATTATCCACTTTGAATTTATATAGTAGTGCAGATTCATATAATTTAGTTCTAAGCAGATAATGTAGAATACCTAATCTGGATTATATGGCAGTGTAGAAGAGGCCTCAGTGTTATTGCAAGTAGAATTTGGTTATGATGGGATTTTGGGAGCTATAGTCCAAAGACAAAATGTTTGCAGGCTCCGATGGTGAGGATAAAATGAGAATCGGGGAAACATGTACCATAACCTTTAGATAGAGAAGCAGATTGAAAAATTAAGAGGCAAGTAGGTACCTGTGTTACCTCATGTGCATTTATGGAGATTTTTGTCTTACAGAGCTGTGTCATGATTTTTAGAACAACTTTTAAATTAAAGTTCTAACAACAATGCAAAAACCTTTGAAGTGCCCCAAAAAGCCCCTGATTGGCTCACACAACCTAATTATTCTATCTGGATCCTCCTCAAACATCTAAATGATGAATGGGAAGCAGAGAGTGAGAAATGCTTGTATCGACCTGCTTTCTCTGATTTGGCTTTTGCAGATAGATGCTTCTACCCTTCATCTCCAAACTGGCAAATTCACAGACAGCAAACCTTGATTTTTTTTTTCCCCATTTTATATAAGGAACATTGTTGCATTATGCATACTAGGACTTGGAACAGCCACACATTTTGGTATCTCTTGGGAAACAAAACCACAGTATACAAAGAGTCAATTGTACAAGAGAAGTCAGTGTGAAAGAGACCATGTAGCAAAAATATTATTTTGAGTTGATCAAAAGCTTGCCTTATGGGTAGCCAAGGACCAGGCCAGAAAATGTTAATATTGCTTAACAAGTGAGGATGTTTTTTCTTAAGGGCTTCCAAATCTCTATTCCCCAGGCTTGAGGAAAAACATGAATTTTTTGGCTTGCAGGGCCTTCAACAATGAACCTGCAGGTGGCACTGCTAAATTTTGAAACAAGCAAGTATTCCTTCAAGAGGAATCATATGGCATTCGAGTTTTTTAAAGCATGGGGTCAATTGCCCATTTCAAGCAATAACAATGCACAGGGAAGTTTATGGGAATATCTCAACTATATTTTTCAAGAGAATGAGTTGTGCATCCCCACTGAAACCAAGTCTTCATTTTGACCTCAACTGGACCAATTGCAAAAGATCCATAGGCCAATCTTCTCAGTGTGGGATCACCATCAAAAATGGTGAAAAATTTAAAAACCACAAATGGTGAGTGTGTATTTTTCTAGTTTTGAAAAATAGATACAGTAGAGTCTCGCTTATCCAATGTAAATGGGCCGGCAGAACGTTGGATAAGCGAATATGTTGGATAATAAGGAGAGATTAAGGAAAAGCCTATTAAACATCAAATTAGATTATGATTTTACAAATTAAGCACCAAAACATCACGTTATACAACAAATTTGACAGCAAAAGTAGTTCAATACGCAATAAGGCTATGTAGTAATTACTGTATTTACGAATTTAGCACCAAAATATCATGATATATTGAAAACATTGACTACAAAAATGTGTTGGATAATCCAGAACGTTGGATAAGCGAGTGTTGGATAAGTGAGACTCTACTATATTGCTTTTCCAGAAACCTTCTAATGTTTATGACGTTATGACGTAAAGGTAAAGGTTTCCCCTGATGTTAAGTCTAGTCATGTCCCACTCTGGGGGTTGGTGCTCATCTCCATTTCTAAGCCAAAGAGCCGGTGTTGTCCGTAGACACCTCCAAGGTCATGTGGCCGGCATGACTGCATGGAGTGCCATTACCTTCCCGCCGTCATATGTGTAAATTCTCCTACAGAAGTAGCTGAACGTTTTTGACTGATGCTGAATGACTATATTTAGGTCAAGGTCTTGGAAGGGGTGTTTCATATGTGGGACTATTTCACGTGTGGATTCACATGCAAATTGCATTGGAAAAACATTGGGTGTTCATGTACTTTTGACTGTGTGCTTAGTTGCCCATTCAGACATGCATTTACTTGCACAATTGCATAGGGCAAAAGGTTGCACGGTGTAATCCATGTAAAGATTCACACATCAGACGTTGGTGTAAAATCTCTAACATTATATTAAACAACTAACTGTGCCCGGCCATGCGTTGCTGTGGCAAGTATGATGGTATGGGAAATAAAGTATTGAGGAATTGGTGGTAGTTAAGGTAAAAGGTAAAGGTTTTACCTTACATTAAGTCCATTATAAATGGGTTATATAGCTGTGTGGAAGGGCCTTGAGTCTACAATGCCATATAATCCAGTGCAAATCAGATAATCTGTATTTTATAGGCAGTGTGGAAGAGGCCTAAGTGAGGCCTAACTCTGCCTGTTCCCTGGGCTGAGTGGGTTGCTAGGAGACCAAGTGGGTGGAGCTTAGCCTTCTAACTGGCAGCAATTGGATAAAAACAATTATTCCTCTCCCTCTAATTAGGACTTTATTTTTCTTTTCTTTTTGTTGTATGAACGTAGAGGCATGGATGAGGGGTTGTGATGCCAAGTTTAGTGTTTCTGGGATGTGTAGTTTTGTTGTTTTGTCCTAGGCCGAAATTTCATTACCCTTTTATATATATAGATGTAAGGACCCCTTTTTAACAAGCGAATTGCTGGCTGAATTTGCTGGTTTCTGGGAGATACCATTCACCTTTTGGGGCATAAGCAAGAAACGGCAGTGTTGGAGACTTCAGGCTGGTGTATTCAAGTTGATTCTGAATTTATGTTGGCCCTATATAGAGACTTCTTTGTGTTTTCATGGCTCAATAGGGATTTGTACCTGGCCTCCCAGGGCCCTTCCACATAGCCATAGAACCCAGAATATCAAGGCACTCTGGATCTTAGGCCTCTTCTATGCTGCCATATAATCCAGTTCAAAGCAGATAATATGGATTTTCCATGGGAGTGTAGATGGGGCCTTAATATGAATGTGAAAAGACCTTTGCAAGCTCATTTAGAGTTTGGATTAAAGCCCAGAATGGGCTCTCCACTCCATCAGTATGAAAGCCCATCAGCTGCCATGGAGTGTACCTGAGGTCCTTGAAGAAAACTGTCCTCTGATTATTATAATAGATGCATAATTGGATGGGAGACCACCAAGGAATAGCAGGTGATATAAATTATGTTTTAGGGGAAGGAAATGGCACAACCATCTTTAAGTATTTTTTGCCCAAGAAAACCCTATTAAATCTATGGGGTTTAAGGTGACTGTAGCCCCTTCTACACTGCCATATAATCCAGATTATCAAAGCAGATAATCCACATTATCTACTTTGAACTGGATTATCTGAGTTTACCATATAATCCAGTTCAAAACAGATAATGTGAATTTTATATGGTAGTGTAGAAGGGACTTAAAGGCACATACAAAGACAGCCTGATACAGGAGATGGTCCAGATATTTGTGTCTCAATCTGTTTGGAGAAGAGTTTGGAAAAGTAAGTTTTTTTGGATTACAAATCTCAGAATCTCAGCCTGATCTAACTTCACAGCAGGGCTTTAAACTAGAAGAAGGTTATAGGCCCAAGTGAACTGTGTGGCTGAGATGAAATTTGAGTTTCCTCAGGCTCTTTCCACATTGTCCCTATATCCCAGGATCTGATCGCAGATTATCTTCTTATCCCAGATTATAAAGCAATAGAGACTGGAGTGTCATACAATCCAGTTTAAAAAAGATAATCTGGGATCAGGTCCTGGGATATAGGGCAGTGTAGAAGAGGCCTCAGTCTTAGGCAAAGACCTTGCTATCTGTGTCCCACATCCAAGATGCAATAACGGAGCCTTCTGTTTTCCTTTTTCTGAGTCATACTTTTCTCTCTCTCCCTTGACTCTGGTCCAGGAAATAACACAATATCAGACTGATTCTTTTTCCCATTAAACAAAACATAACAAGGATGCTCCATAGCCCTTTGATCAGTCATTGAGTAAGTCTTTTATTGGAAGCTTTGCTAAATTATAGCCTGAGTTCCCAATCTGTTGAAAGTGTGCAGGTGGCAGATTGGCACTTGGTTACCAAAGGAGCTGAAGGCAGGAAGGTCAGAGGCAAAGCTGGACAGGAAGGAGTAATCTGCAAGTATTTCACAAGCCGGCAAAGCAAGACATCCTCCCAGTTGCACAACCCTGGACATCACTCAACACAAGCTGGAGAGCTCGATGAGTATATTTATATGCTGTTTAAAACAACCTAAGCCCTGACATAGTTTGACCCCTTGACAAACAGGATAGGGATTGCAACACGTTCATCGGTGCACTAAACATTGACTGCACAAAGGAATTACTGGAGCAGAAGAAGAACAGTCAGTTGAGCTTCTGGTTTAGGACTATGAAGGAGAGAAGAAAACAAGATCCAAACTGGATCAGACCAAAGGCATGTCAAGATCTCACTGTAGAAATTGTGTTGCCGAATGGAAGTTGAGAGTGCTTTTATAGTGTATTCCTGCATGACAGAATAGGGTTGGACTGGATGGCTCTTGTGGCCTCTTCCACCTCCACCATTAGGAAATAAATGCAAAAATATTCTCTGTCCTCTGTTCTCCAGTAACTCGTATAACAAGGATATTTTCTGATGCTGAACATGATATATACCAATCCTCACTTGTAACCTGTGATGGCTCCATCTTCCATTAATTTATGCCAGGAGTGGAGAAAGTCCAGCCTATCACCCTGAAAGTTATTTCACATCACTCTGGATCACCATTTTGGCCAATATGGGGCCAATTATAGAGGTATTTAGATATAGAATAAATGGGCGAAGCTCACAACAAGGATGGAAATGGGTCCCTAATCCTAGTTTATCCAATTTCCTTTTAAACCTGCCAAAGTTGTAAGCCTCTACTATTAGAATAGGGCCCAAGAATAAGAAGTCCCTGAGTCAAGTCCATCCTTCTGAACTGAACAAACTTCTACTTCCCAATTGTTTCTCTCTCTTTTTCCTTCGGTACTTTCCAAAATCACTCTGTAGAGCAAGGAGGGTGGGAAAGGAAAAGAAGAGGGGCAAGGAAACAGCCAACATAAGAAATCATTATTTCTGCCCAAAGGGAAGCGGAGAAATGAAATCCAGGTGATCATTTGCACATAAGTCTGTTCCCTCCAGGTGTTGTGGGAAAGATGGAAACTGTATTACAAAATGTCATCAGGCATCAGTTGGGGGAAATCTAACATTAATTTGATTAACATTAATATGAGCCTATCATACTTGGAAAATATTTATATGCTCCTACCTACTCACAACCAAAAAGGGAAACAAAAATAATTAACAACAAAGAACAGATGAAGCCATACTAATGTATATATTCAGGATAGTAGTTTAATTTTATTATAATTTATTTTTAATTCAGTGTTTGAAGCAATATTATAACCTAACAGCTGTGGATGCTGGTTGCAACAACAGCAGTGATGCACTGAATCCATCCTTGGTTTTACTATGACTTTTGAAAGAGCTGTTCTGGTGCCAAACATAGCTCCACAAGAGGTTCAGACAATTGGCTAGTCCCTTACAAGTTCAGGCTAACACCCCATGTTGAGTCTCTGACTCAGTGCCATGGAAAGGCACCACAGTTAAACACAAAAGCTAAGTTCCAAAAGGGTGACTCTTTACACAATGTATTTGCAAAATTTATACCCAAGCTGTCCTCATTTGAAACCTGGACTCCCGAGTGGTAGTCTAACGCTCAATCCACTATGTCATGCTTTTCTTTTAAATTGAAATGTAATATATCCCATCACTGAAGACCTTGAGCAACTGATTTGTGTGCCTGCTTACTCAATCTTCTATGGGACCTTTACTTTTTGCTTAGGAATGCATCCTGAACATTGCCAGGTCTTCCTAAATAATGAGTCATCCTAGTTGAGTGAGGAAGACGTCTGATTCAGATGCACTTTCTTTCCTATTAGATATACCCTTGGTAGGAAAAGGCAACATAGGAGTACCAATGGTTGCACCTCACTCTAAAGTTTCCATTCCATTTCAGAGAGCTTTAGTCCCTCACCAAATCACAAAAACCAGGTTTTCGTAAGAGCTAAAGTTGAATCATAGTGCTGTGTGTTATGAGAAAAATAACTGGAAAATTGCAAGAGAGCTGTTTTTGGATGGTGCACCAAGCACTACTAAGTAGTTCAAATACATGCACATGCATATGTAAGCCACACTGCAGAATTATAGCAGTTTGGCACCACATTCACTGCCATGTCTCAAGCTATGAAATTCTGATATTTGTAGTTTTGTGTGGGATGTTTAGCCATCTCTTTCAGGCAGCTTTGCCACCACACCAAACTACAAATCCCAGGATTTTATAGGATGAAGCTGTGACAGTTAAAGTGGTGTTAAACTGTTATAATTCTGTAGTGTGTCTTACATATGCATATGCATGTATTTGCACTGTTTTGTTAGTGAACCATCCAAAACCACCTTCTTTGCAATTTTCCAGTTTTTTCCACAACTGACTTATAACACTGTGATTCCACATTAACTGTGGCAGCATCTTATGAAAATCTGGGTTTTGTGATTTTCTGAGGGACTAGAGTTCTCTGGGAATTCAAAATGTTCCTTCTTAAACTACTAATCTCTGGATTTCGCAGGATGTTGTCGTAAGTAGACTAAAGTGCTGTCATTGTGCGTGTGAGAGGTCCCTAGAAATCAGCAGCTTCAAGCATATTTTCCTCTGCAGATCCTCCACAACTGCTCTAGACCACTGCAAAAAAAATATGCTTACTTTAGTGCAATCGATACTGGCCATCTTCTTTTGTACAACAAAAGTCCCTTTGGGTGAGAAGGGTGGGATATAAATGTTGTAAATAAACAAAAGTCATTTCCTGCTTCCATAATTTTCCAATTGGCCCTTCAAAATTTTGAATGTAGCCCTTCATCTTAAACCTGAACCCGCAAAATGAGACTCCTCAATAGTGTTTATCTTCTTTGTTTTGCTCTTTCCCCCATCAGTGTGTCTTTCTACCTGTGATGACCTTTCCCTCTTCTGTCATCAAAACGTGATTGCCAAGGGTGACCTACCTTAGATACAGTCGCAATCTGCCAGCCTTTGCTGTACTGTTCCTTATTTTTAGTCAATAGTTCATTGTGGTTTATTATTCCTTTCCCCCTCCCGGTGTTCTTTTCGATGGCAATATTTGTTTCTGCTTCATTCTGCTGACTGATGACTTCTTGTCGCAATATTGCACAACTTGGCAAATAGGAACACCCTGCTGACTTTCCCTGTGCCATTCATTATTTTGTAGAGCTCGGTTGTTTCCCTCTCTAAAGCACATATCCTAATCTCTTCCTCGTTATTGGAAACTCTGTTGCCATGGGTTCTTTCCACGGCTTTCTTTGCCGCTTCCCGGGTTCTTATCCCTTTTTCCTTTATTTTGCTTTGACTTTTTTCCATTTTCTTTGACAAAGTAGTTTTTGTGTCCCAGTGGAGGCACAGTCTAATCTCCGAGGTCAAGTAGAGTGTGTCCTGATTACTACTTGGATATGGGACCACCAGCCCATACTAGGTGCTGTTGTCAGAAGCAAATTGAGAACATACTGCAAGTTGATTCTGGTGTGAGAAAACTGGCCGTCTACAAAGACATTGCCCACGGGACATCCGGATGTGTTACCATCCTGCTGGGAGGCTTCTCTCATGTCCCCACATGGGAAGCTAGGGCTGACAGATGGGAGCTCACCCTTCTCACAGATTTGAATCTTCAACCTTCAGGTCAACAGTTCAGCCAGCACAAGGGTTAAACCCATTGCGCCACCGCGGCCTCTTACTAGGTGCTGTATATGTTCACTTAAAGGCATGGTAAATCATACCTAAATATTCCTTGCCTTAAAAAACCCCCATAAAATTCATGTTGTTGCCATAGGTTAACATAAGAGTTGAAGGCACATGCTATAACTTGTGTTACATATTCTAAAGTTGTTTCTAGAGCATGGTGACCCTCTTAAACCCCCCCATCCACCCACCCAAAAATTATGGGGTCACTGTGACTTATAAATGACTTAAAGCTACCTGACAACAAAGTATTCCTGGCATTCCCTGATATTCCTCCATCCAAGTGCTAACTAGGGCTGAATCTATTTAGCTTCTGAGACTGGATCCAATATCCTCCAATGGAACACAATTTACTGTGTTAAAAATGGACATGCCATGATTTTTTCTTGGCATGACTTGTTTGCAAATATGCTGCCATTGAAATTGAAAGAGTGACTTGCCCGAGCCATCCAGTGGCTTTCCTTGGCTGAAAGGGAATTGGACCCTGGTCTCCAGAAGTGCAGTTCAACATTCAAACCATTACACTACTCTGTCCCAGTGGGTTTCCATGGGCAAATGCTAGTCTCCTAAAGTCCTAGTCCACCACACAAACTATGATTCCACATTGGTTCTCTCATATCACTACTCCGTAGTTAGTCTCTACTAGAGTGAGACCCACTGACTCCATTGTTGACTGGGAAATCAGGTATTAAACTGATAAGAAAAGATACTATACTTGTTGTTGTGTGTCTTCAAGTTGTTTTCAACCTATGGCAACCCAAATCTGAACCTATCACAAGGTTTTCCTGGCAAGATTTGTTCAGAAGAGGTTTGCCATTCCCCTGAGACTGTTAGAGTCTGACTTGCCCAAGGTCACCCAATACGTTTCATGGCTGAGCAGGAATACAAACCATAGTCTCCAGAGTCATAATCCAATGTTCAAACAACTATATCACACTGGTTCCTAGATACTATACTTAATCTTATCCTAAAAGCCAAGAAGGTCATAGAATATGGTTGGAATCTTGTGTCCTTGTATGAACATATAAGTTCTCTTGTGCATGATTGTACTTTTTCCATAATGTCTGTATCAGCCCATAGTTGTGTAAGTGGAATTCTGAAAGTGTTACTATTTCACATGCAGTGGTACATTTTTGATACACTTGGATGGTGTCACTAGTCTTCCTACATTACACAATGGAACAGTAAGCAAGCACATTTGTATATATACAGTTGGTTGTACAATGTTGACATTCAACAGAAGGTCGATATCACTCAACCAAGACTTAATTATGTGCACTGTGGAAACATGACACAGGATCTTGGCCTCTATGTTATCTTAGCACTCCAGATAGTTAAGTAAAAAATCAAGCTATGGAAAATAGTTGCTACCAGTAACAATATATTTGCATTAGTGTTTCCCTACTCACCCAGGATATGTAGTTCAAACAGTATCCAGAGCTGAAGCAGTCGTGCGTGGGTTTGGTGTTTTTCCCCTCCCTCATACACAATGCTGCTATTGCTATGTATTTTTTTCCTTGTAGGAGCCAACAGTTTTTATCAATTTGATAGAGTAGGATTCTTCAATAGACCTAGTTAATGCTACATGAATTGACTGAGAGGGTTCATATCATCCAACATTTTGCAGATGAAAATCAAGACATGCATGGCCAAACATCATTATCATGAAGGTTGTTGTGTGCCTTCATGACATTTCCATTTATGGGATTTTCTTGGCAAGATTTGTTCAAAAGGGGCTTGCCTTTGCCATCTTCTGAGGTTGAAAGAGTGGGTACATCCACACTATAGAATTAATGCAGTTTGACACCACTGTGACTGCTACAGCTCAATGCTTTGGAAGCATGTGAGTTATAATTTTACAAGGTCTTTAGCTTTCTCCATCAAAAAGTGTTGATATCAACTCCCATGATTGAGCCAAACAAAGTGGTGTCAAACTGCAATAATTCTACAATGTAGAAACACCTATCTTTGCCCAAAGTTACTCAGTAGGTTTTCATGGCTGAGAAGGAAATTGAGTTATGATTCATCATGCTGGCTCCTCCCTGTATTATTAAACATAAGACAATATTATTAATATCTGTTTCTTCAAGACCAAAGGTAGACTTCTGCCCATGTTCGTTTCTTCTTTTGAGGAGCAATTCTGATGGTCTACGAGCCCCTCAGAAGATCTTAGGAGTGAAAGATTGGCCCTGGACCCTCTTTGGCTTCTCCCATTGTTCCCAAAAAGCAAAAGCCCTGGATGCATCCACATTTTTATCTGAAGCCATGAGAGCTAGAGACCTTGCTTGGTAACATAAAGAGCTGTGAGGATACCAAACTGCAAGTCATCTGCCCGACTCCATGTCTGCATGATAGCGCCACGTGATACCTCCATCGTCTGTGGTGGAATCTTTCTTGCTCCATGGGAAATAAGGAAACCAGCTTGGTTTTGAAAGTGTTTGACAGAAACACTGGACTCTGAGCAAGTTGTCACACTCTGCTTACCACATAATTGCAGTGTCGTAATCTGCCCTCAAATGGCACTTCCAGGCTTTCATGTGAAACCATGTCTGTGTCTGTTTGCAACGTAGGTGGATCAGAAACTTTTTGGCAGAGAAAAGTGAATCCATAATTGGTGGTATTCCCCCACTTTTTCTTTTTAAAAAAGAAGTCACTTGCTGTCTTACTCAGAAAAACCCTGATCCTACAGTTTTGAGACGCCCTTGTCCCTCACTCCTCCGCTCTTTAGATACATCAGTGCAACAGCAGATAACTTAGCATTTCTTCAACCCCGTGTTGCATTTGAGTATAAGCAAAATGGGATGGGGCAATATCCCTATTAGGAAACACAACCTTGGAAATGCCATCTTTCCACATCCAGATAAGACAGTAATGACTGATCCCCAAAAGAGGATAGTGGATTTTAATTGAGAAAGCATCATGGAGAAACTTGCTTTCAAAAAATAAAGTTCCCATAGAACCGTGGTCCTCCCATCTGAATTCAAACCCTTTTGAAAAAACCATGTCTCATGCCCACTATAGAATTATAGCACAATTATTCCACTTTATTTGCATTGTTCCATCCTATGGAATTCTGGGGTTAGCAGTTTAGGGAAGGCTCTTAAAACAGAATATTCTAATGACTCTTTAAACTACAAAGCCCAGGATTCCATAGGATGGAACCATGATGCTTGAAGTGGAATCATAGTGCTATAGTTCTGTAGTGTAGATGGGCCCAGTGGCATTTATCCACCTCTATCTACAAGTAAGTTTCAAGATTCATTTTGTTATGATGATATATGGTACATTTTTGGTAAGAAAATGTTCTTTTCATGTTATATAGGTTGAAGAAGTAGCAGTTAAGAAGATACAGAAGAAAGTAGTATTGACCCAAACTTGTACTGCCAGTTATTACAACCACCATCTTTTAAAATGCAGCCCTTTTCTTGATTGTACGGGGTAATCAAATCCAGATTGTGACTCAAACCAAAGGCTGGATAAACCAGTTTCAAAGGTTTTCCTCCCCACCAGTGATTTAAGTAAACTCTGTTTGGAGTTCCTATACATTAGCTGGAACTGTCATGGAAACCTTCCCAAAGTTAAACAGAGGCTGTTAGTAACAGGGCAATATGGTCTGTAGCAATCCTCTGGGTATTGTTCTGAGTTGATCAGGGTGATATTACAGGTTTTTCTGCTGCCCTATTTTCATCTCACAACCAAAATTTGGAAATAGTGCATATAGCAATCTCTCAATCTATGCCCATGCTTGCTGGTGGGATGTGGGACCTATAGTTCAGCAAAGTAACTTTCCAAACTCTGTTCACCTAAAAGGCTGAGTCCGCACGTACATGGTTCAATACATAAAATTATAACCTTCCCATTGCAGACACATTATATTTATCTTTTTCACATTGGTAAAGCAGAAGCCTATTTAAAGCAGCTCCGACATTATGAATTCCTTGCGCAGAAGGCCACGTCCAGGCATGATGTGACATGAAACCATATGACATCCATTGTCATGTGTGATACATTTTGTGTGTGTGCCTTGTGTGTGAGATGCATACAGGAAAATACACAATCTAGCAATGGTACTATTTTCCAGATCTTAGTTTTGAATTCCAGTTCACAAAATCTGCAGCATGGCTGAGGTCCTGCCAGCTGAAATATTTGAAAGATGTAATCTTTAAAAGGTCATTCTTCAAGGCTCTGCTGCTCCCTCCAGTCATTGAAATGAATGTAGCCATTCCTCAGTGGACAAAAATGCCCAACTACTTCCATAATCTGATTTACGCATGTTTAAGGCACCAACAGGATCTCAGACCTAGTGATAATGTGATTTTTAAACAGTGCGAAAAGTAAATAAAGGCTGGGACCATCCATCTTCAGAAACATTTGACAGGAAACCCATATGTGTTTGTAACAAAGATTAACACTATGATTACTATTTTTCTCTATGAAAATTGGCACCATTGATCAGCACAGTCCAATGTCAGCGTACAGAACCAAAGCTAGAAAGTGTTGCTGTTGTTGTTTGTTGCTGCTGCTACAATATTACAACTCTCATAATCATTCTGGGAGTTATGATTCCAAAATCAAAAAAGTTTTCCATCATTTTGGGGAAGCTGATGGAAAATTTGTGCCAATGGAAAACCTACTTGATAAAAATCAGGAAACGTGAAGGCAAGGGTTCGGTCACCAGTGAAAGTCTCATTTTCTTCCATGTGAATTGGAAGGACCTCACTGAAGAGAAGGTAATGCCTGCATGGAGCCTAAATGTCACAAAGGGAAAGAGATGTGTGAGTGTTTTCTATGATGACTTCTATGTTCCATGCACAATCTCTAGAAGAGATACCCAAAGTAGTCGGAGTTTGAGCAACATGGACAGCTCCTTTAAATTGCAGACTAAAATGCAGAGCAGCTTTATTGTTTTGCAGATATAGGAGCCACCATCCATTACTGAGTATCACCTGAAGTTCCCCCACAGTGAGAAGTTTTCCAATTTGTGCCATTGTCTGCAGCTGCATTAAAAATAGCTCTTATGCAACTCAGGAGCTGATTCTAACATTCTGACATGATTGGGTCTTCCCCTCTTAGTCACCCATGTATCAACTCTTTTCCGTGCTACCAGGAGAACTTCTAGCAGAGTGGAGGAAGAATAAACCTGAAAGAGGAACCGAGGAAGGATTGGGAAACCCTATTACAGCGGGTCATCATTTCTTTGCAACGATGTGATGAGGAAAGCTCACAGCTGTCATTCTCTCTATAAGAAGTGAAATATGCCAGCTAGACAAAAAAAAAGGAAAGAAGAGACTCTTTAATGTTTCCAGTGTGTTGCCAAGGAGGGGGATTTTTTGGGGTTTCTTATGACTCCAGAAGGGTGACTGTTCCACAGAACAAACACAGGTAGAAAGAAATTCCATCAGCCAGTTTATCCCAGCATTTTCCTATAGTCACGCGACAAACTCTTCTGGAATGAGGGGTGCACCTAGCTTTGAAATGTTTGTAGTTCTGGAAGTTCTCCAAGATCTGAGATGCTCCCGGAATCCAGAATGAAATCATTCTGACCTTTGATATCACAAGAAAGCACCACGAGCTTTGAAGTGAGATACTTTTCTCTAACAGCCAAGGGAGCCAGAAAATATTACAAGGTAATGCCACTAATCCTGTGTGGAAGTAACTCTTGTATTGTGTTGGTAGAACTTCCCTGCTATGCTCAATGCCAACAAAAGCATTATCTCAACTCCGACTGCTACTGCTTATGTACTCACTGCACACCACTGATCTATTTATAGAGTATTTGCTTATCCATGTGGGAGTCTACTCTTGAGGAAGCACCCCAGTCTATCATGACACTCATAGAATCATAGAATCATAGAATAGTAGAGTTGGAAGAGACCTCATGGGCCATCCAGTCCAACCCCCTGCCAAGAAGCAGGAAATCGCATTCAAAGCACCCCCGACAGATGGCCATCCAGCCTCTGCTTAAAAGCCTCCAAGGAAGGAGCCTCCACCACAGTCCGGGGGAGAGAGTTCCACTGTCGAACAGCCCTCACAGTGAGGAAGTTCTTCCTGATGTTCAGGTGGAATCTCCTTTCCTGTAGTTTGAAGCCATTGTTCCATGTCCTAGTCTGCAAGGCAGCAGAAAACAAGCTTGCTCCCTCCTCCCTATGACTTCCCTTCACGTATTTGTACATGGCTATCATGTCTCCTCTCAGCCTTCTCTTCTGCAGGCTAAACATGCCCAGCTCTTTAAGCCGCTCCTCATAGGGCTTGTTCTCCAGACCCTTAATCATTTTAGTCGCCCTCCTTTGGACGCTTTCCAGCTTGTCAACATCTCCCTTCAACTGTGGTGCCCAGAATTGGACACAGTATTCCAGGTGTGGTCTGACCAAGGCAGAATAGAGGGGGAGCATGACTTCCCTGGATCTAGACGCTATACCCCTATTGATGCAGGCCAGAATCCCGTTGGCTTTTTTAGCTGCTGCATCACATTGTTGGCTCATGTTTAACTTGTTGTCCACGAGGACTCCAAGGTCTTTTTCGCACACACTGCTGTCAAGCCAGGCGTCCCCCATTCTGTATCTTTGATTTCCATTTTTTCTGCCGAAATGAAGTATCTTGCATTTGTCCCTGTTGAATTTCATTTTGTTAGTTTCGGCCCATCTCTCTAGTCTGTCAAGATCGTTTTGAATTCTGCTCCTGTCTTCTGGAGTGTTAGCTATCCCTCCCAGTTTGGTGTCGTCTGCAAACTTGATGATCGTGCCTTCTAACCCTTCGTCTAAGTCGTTAATAAAGATGTTGAACAGAACCGGGCCCAGGACGGAGCCCTGCGGCACTCCACTTGTCACTTCTTTCCATGATGAAGATGACACATTGGTGAGCACCCTTTGGGTTCGTTCGCTTAGCCAATTGCAGATCCACCTAGCCGTAGTTTTGTCTAGCCCACATTTTACTAGTTTATTTGCCAGAAGGTCGTGGGGGACTTTGTCGAAGGCCTTACTGAAATCCAGGTAGGCTACATCCACAGCATTCCCTGTATCGACCCAACTCGTAACTCTATCGAAAAAAGAGATCAGATTAGTCTGGCATGATTTGTTTTTGGTAAATCCGTGTTGACTATTAGCAATGACCGCATTTGTTTCTAAGTGTTCGCAGACCACTTCCTTGATGATCTTTTCCAGAATCTTGCCTGGTATTGATGTGAGGCTGACCGGACGGCCTCACTCTGAGGCTGGTGTTCCTACAAGGGAGGTAGTAACTCATTCAGGATGCTGGAATCAGCAGGAGATGGACATGAACCAGCAATTAGTGAGGGACATCCGGGTAGTTAAGAAATGTGTGTGTGTGGTCAAGATTCTATATCAGACATATTAGTGTAGATTTCTGCTATGTGTTGAATGGCAGTATTTTGCCATCAAATATACAGCTGAATGAACAATGGAATGCACAACCCAATACTCATAGAGATGTGCAATGGCAATGCGTACACAACTCTGCTTCTACATGCTTAAATCAAATCTAGATGCTCCATGCAATTGACAAAAATGCCCAACTGCTTCATAAACTAACTTATACAAGTGTAAGACACTAACAGAGTTTTTGCCATAATCTTCAAGTAATCCTTCATGTGAAAAACTCTTCCATCTAGTGCTCGAGCAAAAAGTAATTTCTCCAACCCATAACTTATCCACTACCATGTCTTCTGGGAAGGCTGTCTCTCTGCTGCTCTCAAAAACTCCCTAAAAGCCCCAAATATACTTGGTATCAGCAGAGCAAGAATTATATTTCTGTCCTGCAAACCACCGTGAGAAGAAGTTATCAACAGCAAGAGCTAGAAGCTGCAACTCTTTGCAGTTTTGTCTTCAGAGGGACAATACCAGTTAGACTCACTTGTGCAATCTGAGTTCTAAAAAAGAAGGCGGTGAAGTTCAGCATCTGGAAATCCCACCAGTCTTATCCTTACTGTCTGTGGACTCTCTGGGTACTTCCAGGGTGAGCAGAACCTGGTAACAGTATTCTTCCAGACAAGCCAGGAAATTCTGCATCATGTGAGCAGAACATAATGCTCCATTTGCACAATTCTCTGTCTTTCCTCATCTCCTGGAAAGCAGTGTTCAAGCATTGGAGAACATGACCACAGCCTTTTACCATCTGGGGAAAGTCCTCAAGCAACATCCAGCTGCAGTTCAACAGCAGGGAGACTGATAATGTTGGTATCTCTGGTCTCCAATGATATGCTTGTTATTGAATATAATGATATCATATTTCTCCTCTCCTTGACATTGAGTTTCTTCTTCACCAACTTCCAGAAAAGACATACACTCACAAAACGTCAGGTGATGTACGCAAGTGACTATGCTGACTAGAAGATTCTTGAAACAGTGGCCTGAAAAAAAATTGCCAAGCTCAAAGTGACAGAAGAAATGCATTCTGCTTCCTTTTCCTGGAATATCTTTACCTAATGTGATTATATATTTATTAAAATATGCAATATGAAAAGGACTTGGGAGGGGAAAGTAATGCTAAAACTATTCACCCTAAACTTTACTTTATTGCTATATTTCACTCTATTTGATTTCTGCCTCAGCAATTGTTTTGGTGCATTTGTTTTAAAAAGAATGGTTCTTCCTTGCTATAGGCTGCAGCCAATCAAGGTTCATGTAACCAATGTGGGTCTCCATGGCTTAATGGGAAATCAGATCCTGGTCTCCAGAGTTACAGTCCAACACTCCAATCAGTGTACCATGCTGTGGCTCCCAAAGTTTTACAAATTCCTTTTCATTCAGGTGGACCTTCAAACAATGGTCTTGAGACTAAAAATGGGCTTTTAACGAAAGAATGTTCTAATATTTTATGTGTCTTGTTTTTCCATTCAATCACATTTTCATAATTCAGTTTGGTATTCTAACATCAAAAGCTGTTTATACCTGCACTGCTCTTTCATTTTGAGCCATCTTCAGTCCAAGTTCTTGACAAAGGTAGTATAATAGTTAAATAGATGACATGGATGGATGGATGGACAGAATAGATCTGATTAGGCATCCTGTCTCCTTTAAAAATAGTTATGTTTGGGGAAAACTACCTGATTATTCCAGATCATTCTGACACACTACAGTGAAAAGTGCAAGAGCAGGAAATAAATAACCTACCAGACAGCATGTGAAGACCAAACTCCACAGCTCAGGTTGATTCATTACCCTTCTGTGAACTTTACAGAATGCCAACAAAACAAAAAAAACATATAGTGTCGACATCTTGCTAGCTGGCAAACCTCCTAAGTGGGTTCTTCTGTATACCATTTTTAATGAACATTGTCTGATACCCTGAAACAGACACGTAGCTATGATACTGAGGTGACAATCTATCTCCTGATTGTTACCACCCAAACCCATCTTAAAATCCAGGTCTTTGCACCAAGGCATAGCATTCTGCAGTGTCAGTGAATGGGATACTGAAGAATAAAACGTCCAGGTCCATTTTGCCTGGACTGATTGCTGGCCGAATAGAATAGAATGACTATATTGTCATTATACAATGAAATTAAATGCTTTCCCCAGCACACATCATAAAAACAACACACCCATTCCTACACACTCATCCTTGAAGATCATCCCAGGGGATCAAAAATGTCATCCTTGAGGATCCCACTCACCACACTTGCAGAACTCCAAGTTGATGCACCTGGCTGGATTTTAAAGTGAGTTTCAGGGGCATTTTATGATCATGACAATGATGCCATTATCATAAATGTGAATGGGAAACTGGTGCAAGTTCCTAAGCTATCTGCAGTATCATAACTGACTAGAAACCTCATCACACTAGAGCTTGGATCCACTTTAAACCCACTTTAGGGAGGGGGCTTTAAACAGCTCAGCCAGACAGATCCTGAGCTTCAGCAAACTACAAACCCCAGATTCTGCAGGAGGCAGAAACCATATTTAAAGTTGATTCATGCTCTAGTGTGATGAGGCAATGGATGTCAGCCATTGTTTTTAAAAAGCAAAGTTTAGTCATAGAGATAAAAAAAAAACATTATTAAATTTCCCAATATAGAGCAATGTTGTGTCTTGTTGTCACGCTCACTTCAAAGGATCAGTCTGAACGCAGATCAAAGATAGCTGCTCTCAAATCCAATCTTTATTGAAGAATACATGACTTTGGAAAAGTCGAGAATGACCTAATGTTTACATACATTCAATTTTATCACTTCTGATGCAACGTAATAGCACACGCAAATATCATCATCAAACCCCACCCTCCGGATCACATTACTACCATTCCCACACACTACATCAATTATAATTGTTTATACTTTCAACCCTGAGTTCCCAGGCTCATTTTATCTTCTCCCGCCAGGTGCTTGCAGGGTTGTTTTATGTTATGAAGCCAGATTCAGGGCTTGGAAATCCAGCCCTGGGATTTGGCTCCATGACATGGCGCCCTCGTTTTCTTCGTCCTCCTCTCCGGTTCTTCTTTCATCATAGTCCTGAAACAAATCAAACAATAACTCTATGTGTCCATTTTGTCCAAAGTCTCCATATACTTTTTCAGTAAGCTGCGATGGAATACTGGGTGTATTTTCCCTAAACTTTTTGGCAATGCCAACTGGAAAGTTACTTCATTGATAACACCCTGTATTCTGAATGGTCCAATATATTTGGGGCCCAATTTTCTCGAAGGTAGCCCCAATTTGATGTTTTGGGTACTTAACCACACTAGATCTCCTTTATCCAATTTATCGCCTTCCACCCTCTTTCTGTCTGCGAACGCTTTATACTTTTTGTGTGCTTCCTTTAAGGATGCAGTCACTTGACTCCAGCATTCTAGCATTTGCGTTTTCCATTTTCCTGCCTCTGTTTCCTCATTCTCTGTCCATCTTGGCAACTGGGGCAAAGGCTGTATTTCATACCCGTAAACTACTTCGAAGGGGGTTTTATTTGTTGCTGAATGTATAGTCGAATTAAAAGCTAGTTCTGCAAAAGCCAACCACCTAGACCAGTCATTTTGTCTCATGTTAGAGTACATTCGAAGGAACTGCCCAAGTGTCTGCTGAGTACGTTCTACTGCCCCGTTTGTCATGGGGTGAAAAGCAGAACTTAGACTCCTTTCTGCTCCTAGCATTTCCAAGAATTTTTCCCAAAATTTTGCTGTGAATTGTACTCCTCTGTCACTGACCACTCTACTGGGACATCCATGCAGTTTGTAAATATGGTTTATGTACAATTCAGCTAGTTTCTCGGCCGATGGTAGTTTCGTCAGTGCTATAAAGTGGGCCTGTTTAGAAAACAGGTCTAATACTGTCCAAATATAACGATGTCCTTTGCTAACCGGCAGTTCCCCCACAAAGTCCATAGCTACACATTCCCAAGGTCTGGTAGGTTCCGCTACTGTTTGTAATAATCCCATAGGCTTCCCTCCTCTCGATTTATTTCTGGCACAATCATCACATTGAACAACATGATTCTTTATGTCCTTCCTCATTCCTGGCCACCAACAATGTTTTGCTATTGCCTTCGTTGTTTTTGTAATTCCTGTATGACCAGCGCTCTGGTTATTGTGAAAACGATGCAAAATCTTAATCCTTAATATTGCTGGGATATACAGTTTCTTGTTAACAAACCAAAATCCCCCCTTCTGCTCCCCCTTTTCTGCGTTGGATGCGATCCACTGATCTCCTTCATAAGACTGTTTCAGTTCGTTTCCCCAATTATCTTCCCCGTCGAGTTCAACAATAGCCGTGTTCTCCTTTTGGGTTTGCGCTCTTGTCCTGACAGCTAAGCCCCATTGTTTATCAGAGAATATTGTCCCCTCTTTTGCTGTGGTTATGCCTTCGTGTTGAGGCATGCGTGAAAGAGCATCTGCCAAGACATTCTGCTTCCCTTGAAAAAATTTTAATTGGAAATCGAACCTGCTGAAGTATTGCGCCCATCTAATTTGTTTGGGGGACAATTTTCGAGGACACTTTAAATACTGGAGGTTCTTATGGTCAGACCAAATTTCAAATGGGATTCCGCTTCCTTCGAGGAAGTGTCGCCAGCATTCTAAGGCTTTTAATATGGCTAATGCCTCTTTTTCCCATATTGGCCAACATTTTTCAGTTTCGCTGAACTTCCGGGACAAATATCCACAGGGTTTTAAGTTCCCATTTGATCTTTTTGCAATAGTACTGCCCCGTACGCACAGTCTGAGGCATCGCAATGGATTATGAAAGGGCTTCTGATATCTGGATGTTTTAGGATGGGTCCTTCTGTGAAGCATTCTTTTAGGGTTTCAAATGCCTTTTGGCATTCTGGCGTCCAACTCAGTTTGGCGCCAGGAGCTTTTACTTTTGCTGTCTCCCCTTTCCCTTTTGTTTTTAAAAGTTCAGTAAGGGGTGCGGTTATTTGCGCGAAGCCTTTTATGAAGGATCTATAAAAATTTGCAAACCCCAGAAATGATTGCAATTGCCTCCTTGTTTGAGGCACTCCCCATTCTTTTACATCTGATACTTTAGCTGGATCCATAGCTAACCCTTCTGGAGATATCCGATACCCCAGAAAGTCAATTTGAGTTTTATTAAATTCACATTTGGACAGTTTTGCGTACAGCTTTGCTTCTCTTAGTCTCTGCAACACTTCCCGGACCAATTTCACGTGCTTTTCCTTATCTTCGCTCACAATCAAGATATCATCAAGGAATATGAATACCCCTCTGTACAACAATGGGTGTAGTATTTCATTTATAAGCTGCATAAAGCAACCGCCTCCGTTTTTTAATCCGAAAGGCAAAATTTTATATTCAAAATGGCCGAATGCGCAGGAAAATGCAGTTTTCCAAGTATCCTCCGGTTTGATTCTTAATTTATGATATGCTTCAATTAAATCCAGTTTAGTAAATATGCTCCCTTTCTTCAATACGGTAATTAAATCCTTTACTAAGGGCATAGGGTATTTATTGTCCTTAGTAATTGCATTTAAATTTCGATAATCAATGCACAATCTTAGGGAGTTGTCTTTCTTTCTCCTAAATAACACTGGGGCCCCGAGAGGAGAATTGGATGGCTTAATGAAGCCTCGCGCCAGGTTTTTATCAATATATTTCCTCAATTCCTCCTTCTCCTGCACAGACATGGGATACACTTTTGGTTTTGGTAAGTTTGCTCCTGGGGTTATTTCAATTTCTACTTCTATATTCCTTTTGGGAGGTAATTTACTTGCTTCTTTCTGATTGAAAACATCCACAAAGTCTCTGTATTCAGGTGGCAATAGCTGTGGGTCTATTTCACCTGCTTCATCTCCCTCGTCCTCCTCTTCTGCAATTTTGCTTATCTCCCATTGCGTCTGCTGTTCTTTAAATGCTAGGCTCTTTCCTCTCCAATCTATTTCAGGATTTGCCTGTTCGAGCCATGGTATCCCTAATATTACGTGGTATGCGGCAATAGGGGCTATCACAAAGGATATTCTTCCTTCCCATTTGCCTATTTTACATGGGACCCCCCGTATTTCCTTTGTAGATACTTCCCCAGCAGCAACTGATCCATCTAGCTGCGAAAATGCAATTGGGGAGTCAAGCGCCATCTGCTGGCACTTCAGCGCTCCTGCTAGTTCCGGAGTTATAATGTTCCTAGAACAACCACAATCCACGAATGCCTTGCAGGTGGCCCGATTCTCTAGCCCCGAGATGCAGATTGGCACTACTATCATGCGTTTGTCCCGACTCACCAGTTTTTCCGAAGATTCTGGGGCTTGCACCTCCTCCTCCGCACGCCTCCCGGTTGCTGGCTTGGGTTTTGAGGGTTTTGGTGGCTCCCCCTTCCGTGCCCAACATTCTGCTGCTCGATGGCCCGTCTTCCCACACACAAAGCATTAGGTTTGTTGTCGTCTCCTCTGGAGGGAATCCCCGGCCTCCCTCCGGACCTTTCCTGCTTCCTCGTTTCTCCTCGGCCTCTTGCCACCGGTCTTTGCTGGCCGCCGCTGCTCCTGAAGCGCTTCACTTGGGCCAGGGTGGACTCAACGCGCCCCGCTAGTTGAATCCATCCCTGGAGCGTTTCGGGGTCATCTCTGTGCGCTGCCCAGCTGAAAACCTCGGGGCGTAGTCCCTCTTTAAATATTTCCACTTTGGTCACTTCAGACCACTCTGGTACCCTTTCCGCGAGGTGGAGGAATTCCTCTGCGTACTCGGGCACCGTTTTGTCCCTCTGCTTTATTCCTTTAAGCTGGTCTCGAGCCCTCAATTGCTCTAGCCGGTCTCTGAACCGGTTTTCCAGTGCGGCGAGGAAGCGGGGCACTGACCTCAGGCATGGGTCGCGTCTGGCATGTAGTTGCACATACCAGCTTGCAGCTCCTCTCTTTAGTGTGTTGCCGATGGCTCGAACCCTGCTTGCTTCGGAGGGGAATGTGTGTGCATTGTCTTCCATGTATCCTCTGATGCTAATTAGAAAAAAGTTCAATTCAGCTGATTCCCCTCCGTATTCTAGTTTGAGATCTTCCCTCCTTGGCATCCATTCTGCGGCCCGTTGGTGCTGTCTGGGAGGCAGGGGGAAGGGTTGCATCGGGTTTCCTTGGACGGCCCCTCTGAACACGCCGCGCCCCACTCCGGTGGTCATTCTGCGCGGCTCCCGAAATTCTGCCGCCGCTGTCGGCCCTTCCACCCATCCGCATACGGGCCTCGCTGTAGCCCCCGCATCTCGTCTTCCCTCGTCGTACAGCACATTCTCCTCCTCTTCCTGGATCTCCTGCTCCTCTCCGCCTTCGTCTGCTAATCCACTGGACCCGATCCCTGGCCCCAGTGGTCTTTCCACCCCGACGCCCATTCGGGGGGTTGGGAGCTCTGTTGGAGATGGCGGCCTCAGAGTTCCCAGAGCTCGCTGGCGCTCCACTTCGCGTGCCATTCTGTCTCGGAACTCCAGCTCCTGCCAATATTCCTCATCTCCCTCGCCCCTCGCCGCCACGGGACTCTGCGTTGATGCTCGCTGGCCCCTCTGGCTCCAATCTCCTTCTTTACTTGGCTCTCTCTCGGCGCCATATCGGATGGGCTCCTTTTGTAGATTCTCTTCCAATAGTGGCACCAACCTCCCTACGGTTTCCGACAGCCTGGATAAATTTGTTTCCAGGATGGATAACCGCAGGGCCACGGTCTCCGGCATGCTTCCTCCAGATCCCCAACTGGTTTCCGCAGCCGCAGAGACGCCTCTTCCTCCCCTGGGAATCCTCTGGGTCACGCCGTCCGGCCTGGGGTACCCCGTAGAGGAAGCTATGGCTTGCAGCGTCTCTTCTCCCAACGGCCGGGCCCCTTGCAAAGGCCTCCCTGCTCCATTTGGGCTTTGATCTCCTTCTCCACTCATTATCACTTCACTGCGAATTCCGCAGGAGGGTGAAAACGGGATTCTCGACTTAAATGTCACGCTCACTTCAAAGGATCAGTCTGAACGCAGATCAAAGATAGCTGCTCTCAAATCCAATCTTTATTGAAGAATACATGACTTTGGAAAAGTCGAGAATGACCTAATGTTTACATACATTCAATTTTATCACTTCTGATGCAACGTAATAGCACACGCAAATATCATCATCAAACCCCACCCTCCGGATCACATTACTACCATTCCCACACACTACATCAATTATAATTGTTTATACTTTCAACCCTGAGTTCCCAGGCTCATTTTATCTTCTCCCGCCAGGTGCTTGCAGGGTTGTTTTATGTTATGAAGCCAGATTCAGGGCTTGGAAATCCAGCCCTGGGATTTGGCTCCATGACATTGTACTATGTATTGTTCAGTACATCATACATACAAGCTTTGCCCCCAAATACAACATGAAGTATTTATTTCTATTGTCATGATGAAAGAAAACATTCATAGCTTACTATTCTTGCATAGGAAAGGTTGTCCACTTTTTTCCACAAATTCTCCTGCATCTAACAGACACATGGCAGGAGGAAGATCAACATAGGACATCTGTTACAGCATTTTGTTTCCAGCATTGACTAGCCAGATTCTTTGGGATCATTTATATTCAAGGCATCCACAGACAGGCAAACACTTTCTGTAATCAAATCATATTTAAACCTATAGTATCCCTGCCAGTTTTTTTAATCATCAATAACTCTGCAACATAGAAAAGGTTATGGGCATAAGGGTGCAGAGCTCTTCTTAAGCAGACATGAATCCAATACAAGGATAGAGAACCTCTGGCCCTTCAGATTCAGATTAAAACTCTGAACAGCCCCAGACAGCACAGGGGATGATGGAAGTGACAACCTAACTACATCTGACATATAATGGTTACTCATGGTAAAGCCTATATGGTGCATGTCCAGATTAATTTAAGGACCTCATCTCCCTTTATGAACCTGCCTATGTCTTAAGATCTTCTTGCTGTCCAGCAAATCTAACAAATGGAAAGACAAGAGAGAGCTTTTCTGGTGGTGCTTCCAGGTTCGGGGACCTCCTTCTTCAAGATATTAGCTTTACTTGATGTCTTTCCAAAGACATGTGAAGAACATTTTGCTTTGGCAGACTTTTGGGGTCTGATTGAGCTCTCTCTCACACACACAGAAGACTTTGATAAGATTAACTTTATACTTAACTAATTAAGTTTGTATCTCTATGTGCCTTCAAGTCATCTATTGATTTATTATAACCCAATGAATTTCATAAGGTTTTTTTCAGACAAGGGAATACTCATAGTGGGGTTGCCAATTTTTTCTGCTGAAATATAGCTTTCAGCACCTAATATTTGTTGCTGGTCTCTCATCCAAGTGCAGACTGGGGCTAACCCAAAGATCAGACAAAATCTGGTGCCTCATGGGGATTTAGGTATACTTTTATATCTCTGAGCCACCCCTAAAGCACTTTGTGGCAGTATCTACTAATATTACTTTTTATATATTACCCTTTGGGATGGGACATTGTGACATCCAATGTGGTTCCTCTACCTGGAGATGTCCAAGTCCAATCAGGCATTGTCCAGAGTAGAAGTCGTCACCTTTCATCCAAAATCCTCATATCTCACCAAGAAATGTCCTATCTCTAGAACACTGTTTTCCATCTCCACTTCTCTCTCACATCCCCCAAAAGTGACCCATTCCATAGTCTGATACTTGGAATTGAAAGACTTCACCCTACTCCAGTGGTTCTCAACCTGGTGTCCCCAGATGTTTTTGGCCTACAACTTCCAGAAATCCCAGCCAACTTATCAGCTGTTAGGATTTCTGGGAGTTAAAGGACAAAAACATCTGGGGACCCCAGGTTGAGAACCACTGCTCTAATCTTATAGGTAAAGGTAAAGGTTTCCCCTGAAGTTAAGTCCAGTCATGTCTGACTCTGGGGGTTGGTGCTCATCTCCATTTCTAAGCCAAAGAGCCGGCGTTGTCCGTAGACACCTCCTAGGTCATGTGGCCGTCATGACTGCATGGAGCACCTTTACCTTCCCGCCGGAGCAGTACCTATTGATCTACTCACATTGGCATGTTTTTGAACTGCTAGATTGGCAGAAGCTGGAGCTAACAGTGGCCGTTCACACCACTCCCGGGGTTTGAACCTGGGACCTTTCAGTCTGCAAGTTCAGCAGCTCAGTGCTTTAACACACTTCACCACTGGGGTTCCTACTCCTATAGTATAGAATTAATGCACCACTTTAGTTGCCATGGCTCAGTGCTATGGGAATAGCAGTTTTATGAGACCTTTAGTTATCTCTGATAAAAAAAAGTGCTGGTTCTCCACCAAGCAAGAAATCCCAGAATTCCAAAACATTGAAGCATGGCACTTAAAATGCTGCCAAGCTGCATTAATTCTACAGTGTAGACGCACCCTTACACAGCCAGTTCTATTTAGAGTTGGACAATGTCCTCTTAATGCCAGCCTGCCTTTTTGGCATGGAAGGTTTGCTCAATTTCAGAGAAGGTGAAATGAGGGGAAAGTAGCCACTGTAAATATCGATTGCTGTCTTTCCACTGTTTGAAAAAGAGAGAAAGGGGTGTGGGGACTCTCCCCTCTCAGGATGTGTGTTCTCTGCTGTTTCAGAAGACACCTCTGGCTCTGACACTTTCCTGAATGACAAAGGACCTCTGCTGTTCATTGAGCAGTTCTCCCTGTGATAAAAGGTTTAATGCAGTCATGAATTTTTCAAGATAGATCTATAGTCAGTGTAAGAATAATTGGGATGCTCTGCGGGGCCTGTCAGTGCCAAACCAGCCAGGTCAAAAGAACAAAGGAAGAAAAAGGTAGGAAGTAACTGGCTTTCAAGAGAACGTTGCATCATGCTTCACTGTAAAGTGTGGAGCATCTGCCTGGTCTATTATCTCCATTCACTGTTCAGCTGGCAAATCATTTTTAACAGACAGCACATTGAGGAAAGGGTGAAGCAACCCCCTTTAGCTAGTAGCTTCCCCTCCGCTGTGAAACTGCACATCCACTCTGTAGTAAAGGTAAAGGTTTCCCCTGACGTTAAGTCCAGTCGTGTCTGACTCTGGGGGTTGGTGCTCATCTCCATTTCTAAGACGAAGAGCCAGCGTTATCCGTAGACACCTCCAAGGTCATGTGGCCGACATGACTGCATGGAGCACCGTTAGTCTCAGCTTTAAATGAGATTGTCAAGGTGCTGAAACTGCCTGGGAATAAGGCTCCACTCTTTGGATAATGACTTTAAAGAGGAGACTAAAACCTGGAATGAATTCACCACACCACTGACAGAGAAGCCACGAGCTGCTTTTGGTAATAATCCAAATTGCTGCCCAAGACTGGGTTCCAGTGGTTTGAGCCCTGGAATAACTCCCCCAGAAGTGCTTCCTTTGTACAAGTATGCAAATCTGGGGCCCATTTATACTATAGAAGTATAATGCTATGATTCCACTTTAACTGCCATAATCCATTTCATGAATTAGCATTGTAGGGAGGGATATTTAAAATTACACTACGCAACATAATTTTTCTTCCCAGGTTATAAATGTCATTTTCTACTTGGTTCTATCACAAGAACAAGGAAAATGCTAATTAAACTGCAAAAACTTTGTTTTTGAGGGACATCCTGCAGCACATTTTGCTATAGTTTTTCAATGAATATTCCAACCAATTTAACATACTTTGTGGCAGCCACAAAAACAAAGTTTCTAGAGTATAATGATTACTTTCAAAGTAAGTGCAACACAATTAAGCAGGAATAACACTTTCAAACCAGGAACAGAATATTTTTCAAATTTTGTTACATAGTGTTATCAGCCAATGTCTCCAAATGCCTCACCAAACAATGGAACAATGGCACTGCAATTTTGTAGAGTGAATGGGGCACCTGTTGCCTGATCATTAGCTTTCCACAACGAAGAGCTCTCCCAGGCCTGTGG